>NW_026046394.1:37500-40000 GCF_023864275.1 Schistocerca cancellata | reverse complement strand
CACATTGTACTGCACATAGGTCCGTATGTACTGAATGATACGCTGTGGCACATGTGTGACCGTACGACTGCGCCAACAACAGCGAACCATACGGTCCAAATGTTGTGCACTCAGCCACGTGCCGTCTCCCCATAACAGCTACATTGCAGTGTGGTACGCCATAGAGACGTGTGGGAGTAACGGACGCCCTGGATGGCGATCAGCATGAGCCGTCTGTTGATGTAGTGGCGCGTGTATTCAAACGTAGTCGTCTCTTCTCACACAGTGTGATAGCATGGTGCACCGCGTTCCACATCTGCGACATGGTACAGATGCTGGTTGACAGTCGGTCTCGTAATGGACATCGCATACGTAGGGGGCCACCTCCCACGTGTTCTCTAGTCGTGCACATTTTGTTGCGTGTATGTGGGCAGACGTAGTGTGTCGTGACACCTAACAGACAGGTATGCAATAATCGTTGCATTTGCAAACTGGGATGGACGTCTACGTTTGCTGGTGACGTGACGCAACGCAAATGAACAACTGGTAAACCCATTGTGGTGCGGTTGTTGTTGCTGGAGGTAAATCAGTAAGGGCAAATCTGTGTGTGAAGCGATACGCGGCGGTGGCTGGGTGGGACCGTCCCCGGCCGGTGAGGGGGGGCCGCCCGGCGTGCTGGCCGCGCGGTGCGTGGGCGCACGCGCTACAGCCGGCTGGTGGGGGCGCCCAGTGGCAGGCGCGCCGGCCGACGGACGCGGCAGGCGGCGCAGCTGCGCGCCGGGGCACCCTGCGCGCGGCGCCGGGCGGCCAAAGTGGGTCCTCGCGGGCCCGGTGCGAAGCGCGGTGGACATCTGCAGTGTGCTGGTCCGACTGAGGACTGTGTGCGTTGAGGATGCGCCGCCGCCCGGCACTCGGCGCCGCGACGCCGTCTGCTGCTCGGTCGCCCCAGCGGTTCTCGCTGGTGGTTTGTATCGCAGTTGTGCAGACGTGTTGGCACGTGCGCTGTGCTGGGAGAGTTCGCTTCGGCACCCACGTGGGGCCTTTGCCCTTCTGTGGCGCTGGCGTTGGAGCTGCCGGTCACCGTAGGTGGCGCGTGTTGTCTCCCGCCGGCAATGCCACGACAGCACGCTCCCGGGCCTCTGTCGGCAGCGGCAAGCTCAGTTGGGAGCACGGGTGGTCGCACCTAAAGCGTCTACTCGCCTAACTCCGGGCGATTGCGCCTCTCTCGAACCCGACCAAGTACTTAGGACGGCGCTGCGCGCCGCCGGGACCTGAGAGGGTTTCGAGGTGTATTGTGCAGGGGAGCTCAGCCTCCTCCTGTTTGCAGAATAATTGAGCGGACGCTTGCGTGTTCGCGCGGGCCCCTGGGACACACTCCCGGGCGGCCGGCTGCTCAGCTCTAGTTGACGCAGCTCCCTGGTTGATCCTGCCAGTAGTCATATGCTTGTCTCAAAGATTAAGCCATGCATGTCTCAGTACAAGCCGCATTAAGGTGAAACCGCGAATGGCTCATTAAATCAGTTATGGTTCCTTAGATCGTACCCACGTTACTTGGATAACTGTGGTAATTCTAGAGCTAATACATGCAAACAGAGTCCCGACCAGAGATGGAAGGGACGCTTTTATTAGATCAAAACCAATCGGTCGGCTCGTCCGGTCCGTTTGCCTTGGTGACTCTGAATAACTTTGGGCTGATCGCACGGTCCTCGTACCGGCGACGCATCTTTCAAATGTCTGCCTTATCAACTGTCGATGGTAGGTTCTGCGCCTACCATGGTTGTAACGGGTAACGGGGAATCAGGGTTCGATTCCGGAGAGGGAGCCTGAGAAACGGCTACCACATCCAAGGAAGGCAGCAGGCGCGCAAATTACCCACTCCCGGCACGGGGAGGTAGTGACGAAAAATAACGATACGGGACTCATCCGAGGCCCCGTAATCGGAATGAGTACACTTTAAATCCTTTAACGAGTATCTATTGGAGGGCAAGTCTGGTGCCAGCAGCCGCGGTAATTCCAGCTCCAATAGCGTATATTAAAGTTGTTGCGGTTAAAAAGCTCGTAGTTGGATTTGTGTCCCACGCTGTTGGTTCACCGCCCGTCGGTGTTTAACTGGCATGTATCGTGGGACGTCCTGCCGGTGGGGCGAGCCGAAGGCGTGCGACCGCCTCGTGCGTGTTCGTGCGTCCCGAGGCGGACCCCGTTGAAATCCTACCAAGGTGCTCTTTATTGAGTGTCTGGGTGGGCCGGCACGTTTACTTTGAACAAATTAGAGTGCTTAAAGCAGGCAAGCCCGCCTGAATACTGTGTGCATGGAATAATGGAATAGGACCTCGGTTCTATTTTGTTGGTTTTCGGAACCCGAGGTAATGATTAATAGGGACAGGCGGGGGCATTCGTATTGCGACGTTAGAGGTGAAATTCTTGGATCGTCGCAAGACGAACAGAAGCGAAAGCATTTGCCAAGTATGTTTTCATTAATCAAGAACGAAAGTTAGAGGTTCGAAGGCGATCAGATACCGCC
>NW_026046394.1:27500-35000 GCF_023864275.1 Schistocerca cancellata | reverse complement strand
AAGGTCTCGCCTTGCGCGGGCCGAGGGAGGATGGGGCTTCCCCGCCCTTCACGGGGCGGCGGCCTCCGCACTCCCGGGGCGTCTCGTCCTCATTGCGAGGTGAGGCGCACCTAGAGCGTACACGTTGGGACCCGAAAGATGGTGAACTATGCCTGGCCAGGACGAAGTCAGGGGAAACCCTGATGGAGGTCCGTAGCGATTCTGACGTGCAAATCGATCGTCGGAGCTGGGTATAGGGGCGAAAGACTAATCGAACCATCTAGTAGCTGGTTCCCTCCGAAGTTTCCCTCAGGATAGCTGGTGCTCGTACGAGTCTCATCCGGTAAAGCGAATGATTAGAGGCCTTGGGGCCGAAACGACCTCAACCTATTCTCAAACTTTAAATGGGTGAGATCTCCGGCTTGCTTGATATGCTGAAGCCGCGAGCAAACGACTCGGATCGGAGTGCCAAGTGGGCCACTTTTGGTAAGCAGAACTGGCGCTGTGGGATGAACCAAACGCCGAGTTAAGGCGCCCGAATCGACGCTCATGGGAAACCATGAAAGGCGTTGGTTGCTTAAGACAGCAGGACGGTGGCCATGGAAGTCGGAATCCGCTAAGGAGTGTGTAACAACTCACCTGCCGAAGCAACTAGCCCTGAAAATGGATGGCGCTGAAGCGTCGTGCCTATACTCGGCCGTCAGTCTGGCAGTCATGGCCGGTCCTTGCGGCCGGCCGCGAAGCCCTGACGAGTAGGAGGGTCGCGGCGGTGGGCGCAGAAGGGTCTGGGCGTGAGCCTGCCTGGAGCCGCCGTCGGTGCAGATCTTGGTGGTAGTAGCAAATACTCGAGCGAGGCCCTGGAGGGCTGACGCGGAGAAGGGTTTCGTGTGAACAGCCGTTGCACACGAGTCAGTCGATCCTAAGCCCTAGGAGAAATCCGATGTTGATGGGGGCCGTCATAGCATGATGCACTTTGTGCTGGCCCCCGTTGGGCGAAAGGGAATCCGGTTCCTATTCCGGAACCCGGCAGCGGAACCGATACAAGTCGGGCCCCTCTTTTAGAGATGCTCGTCGGGGTAACCCAAAAGGACCCGGAGACGCCGTCGGGAGATCGGGGAAGAGTTTTCTTTTCTGCATGAGCGTTCGAGTTCCCTGGAATCCTCTAGCAGGGAGATAGGGTTTGGAACGCGAAGAGCACCGCAGTTGCGGCGGTGTCCCGATCTTCCCCTCGGACCTTGAAAATCCGGGAGAGGGCCACGTGGAGGTGTCGCGCCGGTTCGTACCCATATCCGCAGCAGGTCTCCAAGGTGAAGAGCCTCTAGTCGATAGAATAATGTAGGTAAGGGAAGTCGGCAAATTGGATCCGTAACTTCGGGATAAGGATTGGCTCTGAGGATCGGGGCGTGTCGGGCTTGGTCGGGAAGTGGGTCAGCGCTAACGTGCCGGGCCTGGGCGAGGTGAGTGCCGTAGGGGTGCCGGTAAGTGCGGGCGTTTAGCGCGGGCGTGGTCTGCTCTCGCCGTTGGTTGGCCTCGTGCTGGCCGGCGGTGCAGGATGCGCGCGCCTGCGCGGCGTTCGTGCCCCGGTGCTTCAACCTGCGCGCAGGATCCGAGCTCGGTCCCGTGCCTTGGCCTCCCACGGATCTTCCTTGCTGCGAGGCCGCGTCCGCCTTAGCGTGCTCCTCCGGGGGCGCGCGGGTGCGCGGATTCTCTTCGGCCGCCATTCAACGATCAACTCAGAACTGGCACGGACTGGGGGAATCCGACTGTCTAATTAAAACAAAGCATTGCGATGGCCCTAGCGGGTGTTGACGCAATGTGATTTCTGCCCAGTGCTCTGAATGTCAACGTGAAGAAATTCAAGCAAGCGCGGGTAAACGGCGGGAGTAACTATGACTCTCTTAAGGTAGCCAAATGCCTCGTCATCTAATTAGTGACGCGCATGAATGGATTAACGAGATTCCCGCTGCCCCTATCTACTCCGCGTCCTCGTCGCGTGCGGTCGAGCCTCGCGTGCGCTCCCGTTCTTTCGGCGTTTTGGGTGGGAAAAACGTGTGCGAACAAGCTGAAATTTGGCACAGTGCTTCGCGTCGTGACCATACAACGTGTGTAGAATTTTCTTTGCCGTCGCTCGAACCGTTTTTTAGTTGTCGTGACATTTTCGAAATTCGAAATTTCAGTGTTTTTCTGTATATGTATGGAGTTTTTGGTGTTTGTGAAGTGCTTCATCGACGCAGACTACATCGTGCAACGTCGCTGACGCGTTACCAGCATCATCTAACAGGTATTTTTATCCGTTTTTCTCCAATTATCGATGTTTTCCTAATCCCGTGATGTACCTAAATTCCGGGGATTTTTCCACCTGAGTGGGACTGAATGGGCGCAATTAACCGTATTTCAGTTGATAATGCACGGTAAAGTGGTCCACTGTGCCCAGGAACTGCTCTTTTGGTGGTCATGAGCTGCCCTTTGTCTTCCGCGCGTTCCGCGTGTGTTTAGAAATCCGCTCCCATCCGTCCAGGGCAAGGGGTTAGCTAGCATCCAAGCACACGGCTGTATTCTTGGAGTTTTTCTCTATCAGATAGTGCCTAAAAAACTATCTCTTCCTTTGTTAGTTTCGAAGTTACAGGCAATCGTAGCGAAGAATACGTGGTAACCACGTGGCGACCGGATGTTGCCGATTTTCACCCAAAAACCGGTCGGAGGAAAAAATCCGAGCCCACCGGTTTGTAAACGTCCTCATGCTCCATCAGACGACGTAGGAAAATTAGGGTGTCTCTTTCAAGATTTAACAATTATATCGGTTTTCCCTACGGCCGCGCACACGCGTTGCCGTCCAGCCGCGCTTGCCGCGCTGTGTCTGGTCACTCGTATTAACAGGGCCAGCGCCTTCTCGAGCAAAAACCGAGCATCAGGGCCGTGTACCCAGCTTAATCCCCTCTCAAATGGAGCAGTTTAAGATGTATTTTCCTTCCATGGTTTAAGACATATCCTCTGTATTCTGTCATAGTCCGCAGTCCTTCACGCGGTTAAGAATTTGTTACCCAATATAGGAATAAGTTGAAGGTAAATGCCATGTGCACTGTCTAGAAGTCCATTTATTACCCTCTCGATCCCCAGCGAGAAAAGGCTAGGTCTTTCTCACACTTGCCGAACAGCAGCCACTTTTGTCCAGTGTGAGCGATAGTACCCGCATGCCTAATCGCGGGTTCACGTAAATTTGCCCCCTGCCGCTGCCAACTCACCAAAAGTATATGTATAAATATTGTTCTAGTACGTAAGATCCTTCTATCATCACATAATGTCTTCTTCGGTGCCAATGGCTTGTAAAGTTAGTAACTGAAATTAAAATAGTGGAGCAGTGCGTACCGCTCGGCTGGGAGGCGTGCGCATCCGATTTTTCCTTCCGCTACTATTTAAGAAACAAATTTTGCCGTAGATGATAGGTTGTTACTTCTGTTTTTGGCTGTGTTAGTTTAGGATTAAGGCCTGTGGAAGTGATGTCGTGTGTACCGTGCAGCTTGCCGGAATGTGGATACAGTAATCGGCAAAATTCATGCCGTTACCAAAGCTACAAATAACCATTGTGAATATCTTTCTGTATCCTACTCCCTTCTCAGTTCAAACCAGTGTTTAGTATTTAAAGATGTCTCTTGTGCTGTAGGTTAGGCATTTAGGTTTTAAAAGGAATCTTGTGCGTACATTTAGGTTTTAAAAGGAATCTTGTGCGTGCTGAGTAGCCAGCGTGCGCGTGCATACGAGCAGTGACAGAAAACTGCAAGTTTTCTACCGATACAGTAGCTCTTAAAATCTTATTAGGTAATATATTGATAGTGTAGTCTTCCCCTAGTTCTAATATGATCTTGCTTTCCATTACTTGCTAAATAAGTCTGAGGAACTAAAATGACATAAATTTAAGTCACGAGTGTAGCAAAAAGCAGTGCAAAATGTATTGTTACATCTCGTAATTCTATGATAGATTAGGCCACGTATTTAGCAGATAGCAGATAACCATTGTGAATATCATTCTGTAGCTTACTTCCTTCTCTTTTCAAACCAGTGTTTAGTGTTTAAAGATGTCTCTTGTGCTGTAGGTTAGGCATTTAGGTTTTGAAAGGATTCTTGTGTGTGCTGTGTAGCCAGCATACGAGCAGTGACACTAAACTGCAAGCTTTCTACCGATACAGTAGATCTTAAAATCTTATTAGGTAATATATTGATAGTGTAGTCTTCCCCTAGTTCTAATATGATCTTGCTTTCCATCACTTGCTAAATAGTCTGAGAAACTAAATGACATAAATTTAAGTCACGAGTGTAGCAAAAAGCAGTGCAAAAATTTTTTCGTTACATCTCGTAATTCTATGATAGATTAGGCAACACATTTAGTAGATAGGGTAGTGTGTTGGGCGGTGAGAATCGACTTGTATATGAGCCATTAACGCCCTATAGCGATATCACGGCCTAAAGGACTGAGCGTACCAGAGTAACTGCCCCAAAATGGGGCTCAGCAAAGAGAGTCTCGGAGCAGCAAATGAACCTGGTGCAAACTCTGTGGTCACCACAGACAAGGAGGACTCAGGAAGATGCTCAGATCTCCAGGAAATGGTGAACATCAGGGAAGAGATGGAAGCCTTCATCTTTAATGACACAAACAAGATAAACAATGGACAAAAAAGATTCATTCTAGGGAAGCTATCTGAATACGAACAGATACTGAAGAAGTATCAGATGGAGATCCTAGAACTCAAAACAGAGCTAAGGTGCGTGAAGACCCTGGAAACAAATGCTTCATCAGAGGTCGAAAGCTATGCCAGCAAGGCAGCTGCCAAACCAGCACCTAAACAACAGCCCATAAAAACGCAACATTCGAAAGTGCTAATGATCAAGCCAGCAGAAGGCTATCAGAAAACTGGAGAGGAAGTCGAAGAAACTGTAAGAAACCTTATCTCAACATCGCTGAAGGATGTTCGTATATCAAGATGCAAGAAGACCAGAGAAAATGGCATTGTCCTCGAAGTCCCTAATGACCAGGACGTTGATAAAATCAGGAAGTGTGGTGCAGTAACGCAATCTGGATTAACAGTCTCAGATCCAAAGAAGAGAAACCCAAAGATAATAATCTTTGATGTTCCGAGGAACACAAATGAGGAGGAATTGAAAATGGAACTATACGAGAGAAACCTCGCAAGACTTAACATTCAGAGGGAGGAGGTTATGGAGGGTACCAAGGTACTGTTTAAGACTGGTCCGAGAAACAGGGAAGAGGCAAACCTAGTGCTGGAAGTAACAACAAAGGTGTGGAACAGTCTGTCTAAACAAGGTCGCGTCTACATAAATTGCACCTCTCACAAAGTGCAGGACTATAACAATATAAGCAGATGCTTTAAATGCCAGGGTCATGGACACACAGCAGCAAAGTGTAAAAATGCAGAAACTACCTGCGGCCACTGTGCAGAATCAGGACACACTTTCAAAGAATGCACAAAAAAGAACCAACAGGCCCAATGTGCAAACTGCAAGCGTGCGAAGAAGCCGCATACTCACGCAGTGACTGACAAAACATGCCCAGAATACATTAGGATCAAGACAATACAAAACAGTAGAACTGACTATGGACAATAACAACAATGGAGTGCCACAACGAGGAAGAAGAATGCAGACAGGAACACAGTATAGAGACATAAAAATATTACAGATAAATGGGCAAAGAGCAAGGATAGTTCCAGACCAACTGGCGCACCGAATCCTTGAGGAAAACATAGATGTGCTATTGATCCAAGAGCCCTACTGTCTCAATAATATCGTAGGTGGATATCCACCAGATTTCCAACTTATGTACAACTCTAAAGATGGTCCACCAAAGGCAGCAATAGCAACCAGATCTCAAGTGATAACAGCTATGCAGCTGACAAACTTCAGCAATACCCACATGGCTGTCGCCAGCATTAACGGAGAATTTGGGGAAATGTACATAGCCAGTATATACTGCCAATATGGGGCACCTATAGACGAATTCCTGCAAAAATTAGACACTCTCCTGAATCAGCTAGAAGGGAAACCGGTCATAGTAGGACTGGACTCGAACGCAAACTCACCAATCTGGTATAGTTGCATGACAGATGAAGCGGGCAGAATGCTTGAAGACTTCATCGCACAAAGAGGACTAATAGTGATGAACGAAATGTCAGACCTCACAACATACTGTGGCCCAAATGGACAAAGCAACATCGATGTGACAATCTGCACTCCCCCAGCAGCCAGAGCTCTGTGCAACTGGATGATTCATGAGGAATGGACATCAAGTGACCACAGGGCTATAACATACAATATCAAAGCACCCCAAAGGAGGAGAGAGACAGAGAAATTGGCGACATATAACACAAACTTTGCAAAGTGGCCCATCTTTGACAAACAGCTTGTCAAGTCCACAGAGAACTGGCCACAGGGGACAAACGGTGTAAATGGAATGGCTACCAGACTGCAGGAAGCTATCTATGAATCCTGCAGCAGATCCATGAGAAAGCGAACTCGTGTGCAGAACCCAGTTCCATGGTGGAGTGCAACTCTTGCTGACTTGAGGCGTGACACCATATCTGCACGACGTACATTACAGCGAGCACGGAGAAGTAACAACCACACTGCTACAGAAGAAGCAAAACAGCACTACAACAGGACGAAAAACAAATATAACAGAGAAATCGTCCAAGCCAAAGAGAAGACCTGGAAAAAGTGGGTATCTGACTGTGATCAGAATGACCCCTGGGCCATAGTGAAGAAAGTAATCCGGCCAAAACGCGGCACAGAAAATGTACTGAGTAACGTAAAAGTCACAGACCAGACTACAACAATAACATGGAAGGAGACTATAAGGTCATTGCTACAGAGCCTGCTTCCTGATGACAATGCAGATGAGGATACTGTCGAGCAGCAGTTGGTGAAGATGGCCAACGAGAATTACGAAAACAGTGACATAGACCCTGAATTCACGCCAGAGGAAATAGGGACTGCTATAAAGGCCTGTAAACCAGGCAAAGCGACAGGCCCAGATGAAATTGATGACAAAATAATAAAGAGGGTCTGGCACACGAGTCCCCATCTCCTGGTAGACCTATATAACAGCTGTCTGCAGGAAAGAAAGGTCCCAGATGAGTGGAAAAAGGGTAATGTGTGCATTCTGCTCAAATCAGAAGAAAAACCCAGGGATGAGCCAAAGTCATACCGCCCAATATGCCTGCTCCCTATCATAGCGAAGGTCTTAGAACGCCTAGTCGTAAATCGCCTTGACAAGTTGTATGACGAATCAGGGCTCAAGGCCCCAAACCAGTTTGGGTTCCGTAAAGGTGCCTCAACTGAAATGGCCATTAGGCAGCTCCTTAGCAACGTCCAATGTGATGAGAAGTATGTAGTGGTTATCTTTGTAGACATAGCAGGCGCCTTCGACAACCTCTGGTGGCCTAGTGTCATGAGACGCCTAAGAGAAATCCAGTGCCCACGTAACCTCTATGATCTGATGGTGGACTATTT
>NW_026046394.1:20000-22500 GCF_023864275.1 Schistocerca cancellata | reverse complement strand
GAAAAGCGCATCCTGACGAGACAGAACTGCTGTGACATACTGACGCTGCCTCAGACATTCACTTACAATGATCACTACCAACGAACCTGCCCCCCCCCCCCCCAAACACACTATCTCTTACCATGTTGTGTACTGTAATCCAACCCATTTTGCACCTTAACCTAACCAAATTTGTAACGCAATTTGTACCGCAATGTAACGCAATTTGTACCGCAATGTAACGCAATTTGTACCGCAATGTAACGCAATTTGTAACGCAATTTGTGTCTTAACCTAACCCACGTTGTGCCTTAACCTAACCCACGTTGTGCCTTAACCTAACCCACGTTGTGCCTTAACCTAACACACGTTGTGCCTTAACGTAACCCACGTTGTGCCTTAACGTAACCCACGTTGTGCCTTAACGTAACCCACGTTGTGCCTTAACGTAACCCACGTTGTGCCTTAACGTAACCCACGTTGTGCCTTAACGTAACCCACGTTGTGCCTTAACGTAACCCACGTTGTGCCTTAACGTAACCCACGTTGTGCCTTAACCTAACCCACGTTGTGCCTTAACCTAACCCACGTTGTGCCTTAACCTAACCCACGTTGTGCCTTAACGTAACCCACGTTGTGCCTTAACGTAACCCACGTTGTGCCTTAACGTAACCCACGTTGTGCCTTAACGTAACCCACGTTGTGCCTTAACGTAACCCACGTTGTGCCTTAACGTAACCCACGTTGTGCCTTAACGTAACCCACGTTGTGCCTTAACGTAACCCACGTTGTGCCTTAACCTAACCCACGTTGTGCCTTAACGTAACCCACGTTGTGCCTTAACCTAACCCACGTTGTGCCTTAACCTAACCCACGTTGTGCCTTAACCTAACCCACGTTGTGCCTTAACCTAACCCACGTTGTGCCTTAACCTAACCCACGTTGTGCCTTAACCTAACCCACGTTGTGCCTTAACCTAACCCACGTTGTGCCTTAACCTAACCCACGTTGTGCCTTAACCTAACCCACGTTGTGCCTTAACCTAACCCACGTTGTGCCTTAACCTAACCCACGTTGTGCCTTAACCTAACCCACGTTGTGCCTTAACCTAACCCACGTTGTGCCTTAACCTAACCCACGTTGTGCCTTAACCTGCTCTGTAATTGGCATATGACACGTTACATTAATCTAGTGTTGTCTAACCACAACCCTCTGAATATAGTTCGCTACTCGCACCGCCCACCCTCTTGTGTGTCGTTTCATGTTGAACACTTCGCAAGTGTTGCTTACTTTTTACATGCTCCCGCTGTACACTGTAATGTGGACAACTGCAGGATGTACATCGCCCCCCCCCCTCCACCCTGCCTTCGCACGCTGGTCGTTCAGGTGCTTGCGTGTTCAATGCCCTTCGCAGCTGTTCACTGGCATTCGCATGTCGAAGCGCTCAGTCTACGTCGTGGTACGGCCTGTGTCCACTGTCCGCTGATATCGTAAGCTTAATCCTCACATTGTACTGCACATAGGTCCGTATGTACTGAATGATACGCTGTGGCACATGTGTGACCGTACGACTGCGCCCAACAACAGCGAACCATACGGTCCAAATGTTGTGCACTCAGCCACGTGCCGTCTCCCCATAACAGCTACATTGCAGTGTGGTACGCCATAGAGACGTGTGGGAGTAACGGACGCCCTGGATGGCGATCAGCATGAGCCGTCTGTTGATGTAGTGGCGCGTGTATTCAAACGTAGTCGTCTCTTCTCACACAGTGTGATAGCATGGTGCACCGCGTTCCACATCTGCGACATGGTACAGATGCTGGTTGACAGTCGGTCTCGTAATGGACATCGCATACGTAGGGGGCCACCTCCCACGTGTTCTCTAGTCGTGCACATTTTGTTGCGTGTATGTGGGCAGACGTAGTGTGTCGTGACACCTAACAGACAGGTATGCAATAATCGTTGCATTTGCAAACTGGGATGGACGTCTACGTTTGCTGGTGACGTGACGCAACGCAAATGAACAACTGGTAAACCCATTGTGGTGCGGTTGTTGTTGCTGGAGGTAAATCAGTAAGGGCAAATCTGTGTGTGAAGCGATACGCGGCGGTGGCTGGGTGGGACCGTCCCCGGCCGGTGAGGGGGGGCCGCCCGGCGTGCTGGCCGCGCGGTGCGTGGGCGCACGCGCTACAGCCGGCTGGTGGGGGCGCCCAGTGGCAGGCGCGCCGGCCGACGGACGCGGCAGGCGGCGCAGCTGCGCGCCGGGGCACCCTGCGCGCGGCGCCGGGCGGCCAAAGTGGGTCCTCGCGGGCCCGGTGCGAAGCGCGGTGGACATCTGCAGTGTGCTGGTCCGACTGAGGACTGTGTGCGTTGAGGATGCGCCGCCGCCCGGCACTCGGCGCCGCGACGCCGTCTGCTGCTCGGTCGCCCCAGCGGTTCTCGCTGGTGGTTTGTATCGCAGTTGTGCAGACGTGTTGGCACGTGCGCTGTGCTGGGAGAGTTCGCTTCGGCACCCACGTGG
>NW_026046394.1:5000-10000 GCF_023864275.1 Schistocerca cancellata | reverse complement strand
CGTTGTGCCTTAACGTAACCCACGTTGTGCCTTAACGTAACCCACGTTGTGCCTTAACCTAACCCACGTTGTGCCTTAACGTAACCCACGTTGTGCCTTAACCTAACCCACGTTGTGCCTTAACCTAACCCACGTTGTGCCTTAACCTAACCCACGTTGTGCCTTAACCTAACCCACGTTGTGCCTTAACCTAACCCACGTTGTGCCTTAACCTAACCCACGTTGTGCCTTAACCTAACCCACGTTGTGCCTTAACCTAACCCACGTTGTGCCTTAACCTAACCCACGTTGTGCCTTAACCTAACCCACGTTGTGCCTTAACCTAACCCACGTTGTGCCTTAACCTAACCCACGTTGTGCCTTAACCTAACCCACGTTGTGCCTTAACCTAACCCACGTTGTGCCTTAACCTGCTCTGTAATTGGCATATGACACGTTACATTAATCTAGTGTTGTCTAACCACAACCCTCTGAATATAGTTCGCTACTCGCACCGCCCACCCTCTTGTGTGTCGTTTCATGTTGAACACTTCGCAAGTGTTGCTTACTTTTTACATGCTCCCGCTGTACACTGTAATGTGGACAACTGCAGGATGTACATCGCCCCCCCCCCTCCACCCTGCCTTCGCACGCTGGTCGTTCAGGTGCTTGCGTGTTCAATGCCCTTCGCAGCTGTTCACTGGCATTCGCATGTCGAAGCGCTCAGTCTACGTCGTGGTACGGCCTGTGTCCACTGTCCGCTGATATCGTAAGCTTAATCCTCACATTGTACTGCACATAGGTCCGTATGTACTGAATGATACGCTGTGGCACATGTGTGACCGTACGACTGCGCCCAACAACAGCGAACCATACGGTCCAAATGTTGTGCACTCAGCCACGTGCCGTCTCCCCATAACAGCTACATTGCAGTGTGGTACGCCATAGAGACGTGTGGGAGTAACGGACGCCCTGGATGGCGATCAGCATGAGCCGTCTGTTGATGTAGTGGCGCGTGTATTCAAACGTAGTCGTCTCTTCTCACACAGTGTGATAGCATGGTGCACCGCGTTCCACATCTGCGACATGGTACAGATGCTGGTTGACAGTCGGTCTCGTAATGGACATCGCATACGTAGGGGGCCACCTCCCACGTGTTCTCTAGTCGTGCACATTTTGTTGCGTGTATGTGGGCAGACGTAGTGTGTCGTGACACCTAACAGACAGGTATGCAATAATCGTTGCATTTGCAAACTGGGATGGACGTCTACGTTTGCTGGTGACGTGACGCAACGCAAATGAACAACTGGTAAACCCATTGTGGTGCGGTTGTTGTTGCTGGAGGTAAATCAGTAAGGGCAAATCTGTGTGTGAAGCGATACGCGGCGGTGGCTGGGTGGGACCGTCCCCGGCCGGTGAGGGGGGGCCGCCCGGCGTGCTGGCCGCGCGGTGCGTGGGCGCACGCGCTACAGCCGGCTGGTGGGGGCGCCCAGTGGCAGGCGCGCCGGCCGACGGACGCGGCAGGCGGCGCAGCTGCGCGCCGGGGCACCCTGCGCGCGGCGCCGGGCGGCCAAAGTGGGTCCTCGCGGGCCCGGTGCGAAGCGCGGTGGACATCTGCAGTGTGCTGGTCCGACTGAGGACTGTGTGCGTTGAGGATGCGCCGCCGCCCGGCACTCGGCGCCGCGACGCCGTCTGCTGCTCGGTCGCCCCAGCGGTTCTCGCTGGTGGTTTGTATCGCAGTTGTGCAGACGTGTTGGCACGTGCGCTGTGCTGGGAGAGTTCGCTTCGGCACCCACGTGGGGCCTTTGCCCTTCTGTGGCGCTGGCGTTGGAGCTGCCGGTCACCGTAGGTGGCGCGTGTTGTCTCCCGCCGGCAATGCCACGACAGCACGCTCCCGGGCCTCTGTCGGCAGCGGCAAGCTCAGTTGGGAGCACGGGTGGTCGCACCTAAAGCGTCTACTCGCCTAACTCCGGGCGATTGCGCCTCTCTCGAACCCGACCAAGTACTTAGGACGGCGCTGCGCGCCGCCGGGACCTGAGAGGGTTTCGAGGTGTATTGTGCAGGGGAGCTCAGCCTCCTCCTGTTTGCAGAATAATTGAGCGGACGCTTGCGTGTTCGCGCGGGCCCCTGGGACACACTCCCGGGCGGCCGGCTGCTCAGCTCTAGTTGACGCAGCTCCCTGGTTGATCCTGCCAGTAGTCATATGCTTGTCTCAAAGATTAAGCCATGCATGTCTCAGTACAAGCCGCATTAAGGTGAAACCGCGAATGGCTCATTAAATCAGTTATGGTTCCTTAGATCGTACCCACGTTACTTGGATAACTGTGGTAATTCTAGAGCTAATACATGCAAACAGAGTCCCGACCAGAGATGGAAGGGACGCTTTTATTAGATCAAAACCAATCGGTCGGCTCGTCCGGTCCGTTTGCCTTGGTGACTCTGAATAACTTTGGGCTGATCGCACGGTCCTCGTACCGGCGACGCATCTTTCAAATGTCTGCCTTATCAACTGTCGATGGTAGGTTCTGCGCCTACCATGGTTGTAACGGGTAACGGGGAATCAGGGTTCGATTCTGGAGAGGGAGCCTGAGAAACGGCTACCACATCCAAGGAAGGCAGCAGGCGCGCAAATTACCCACTCCCGGCACGGGGAGGTAGTGACGAAAAATAACGATACGGGACTCATCCGAGGCCCCGTAATCGGAATGAGTACACTTTAAATCCTTTAACGAGTATCTATTGGAGGGCAAGTCTGGTGCCAGCAGCCGCGGTAATTCCAGCTCCAATAGCGTATATTAAAGTTGTTGCGGTTAAAAAGCTCGTAGTTGGATTTGTGTCCCACGCTGTTGGTTCACCGCCCGTCGGTGTTTAACTGGCATGTATCGTGGGACGTCCTGCCGGTGGGGCGAGCCGAAGGCGTGCGACCGCCTCGTGCGTGTTCGTGCGTCCCGAGGCGGACCCCGTTGAAATCCTACCAAGGTGCTCTTTATTGAGTGTCTGGGTGGGCCGGCACGTTTACTTTGAACAAATTAGAGTGCTTAAAGCAGGCAAGCCCGCCTGAATACTGTGTGCATGGAATAATGGAATAGGACCTCGGTTCTATTTTGTTGGTTTTCGGAACCCGAGGTAATGATTAATAGGGACAGGCGGGGGCATTCGTATTGCGACGTTAGAGGTGAAATTCTTGGATCGTCGCAAGACGAACAGAAGCGAAAGCATTTGCCAAGTATGTTTTCATTAATCAAGAACGAAAGTTAGAGGTTCGAAGGCGATCAGATACCGCCCTAGTTCTAACCATAAACGATGCCAGCCAGCGATCCGCCGCAGTTCCTCCGATGACTCGGCGGGCAGCCTCCGGGAAACCAAAGCTTTTGGGTTCCGGGGGAAGTATGGTTGCAAAGCTGAAACTTAAAGGAATTGACGGAAGGGCACCACCAGGAGTGGAGCCTGCGGCTTAATTTGACTCAACACGGGAAACCTCACCAGGCCCGGACACCGGAAGGATTGACAGATTGATAGCTCTTTCTTGATTCGGTGGGTGGTGGTGCATGGCCGTTCTTAGTTGGTGGAGCGATTTGTCTGGTTAATTCCGATAACGAACGAGACTCTAGCCTGCTAACTAGTCGCGTGACATCCTTCGTGCTGTCAGCGATTACTTTTCTTCTTAGAGGGACAGGCGGCTTCTAGCCGCACGAGATTGAGCAATAACAGGTCTGTGATGCCCTTAGATGTTCTGGGCCGCACGCGCGCTACACTGAAGGAATCAGCGTGTCTTCCTAGGCCGAAAGGTCGGGGTAACCCGCTGAACCTCCTTCGTGCTAGGGATTGGGGCTTGCAATTGTTCCCCATGAACGAGGAATTCCCAGTAAGCGCGAGTCATAAGCTCGCGTTGATTACGTCCCTGCCCTTTGTACACACCGCCCGTCGCTACTACCGATTGAATGATTTAGTGAGGTCTTCGGACTGGTACGCGGCATCGACTCTGTCGTTGCCGATGCTACCGGAAAGATGACCAAACTTGATCATTTAGAGGAAGTAAAAGTCGTAACAAGGTTTCCGTAGGTGAACCTGCGGAAGGATCATTACCGACTAGACTGCATGTCTTTCGATGTGCGTGTCGTGTCGCGCAACACGCTACCTGTACGGCAGCAGCCGTGCGCCGCGTGCGGAACCACGCGTGCCTCTCAAAACTAACGGACAAAATGTTGTGTGGTACGAGCGCTGAAGCTCTGGAGCGGCTGGCCTGCGGCACCTGGCGCCTGGCGCCGGTTTTGAATGACTTTCGCCCGAGTGCCTGTCCGCTCCGGTGTGGAGCCGTACGACGCCCATCGGCCGTGAGGCCGTTGGACACAGAACGCTGGAACAGGGGCCGTCAAACGCCTCAGTCCCGCCTATGCAACTGTTTTGAAAGAGACAGTGGAAACTAAACAAAAAAGATCACCCAGGACGGTGGATCACTCGGCTCGTGGGTCGATGAAGAACGCAGCAAATTGCGCGTCGACATGTGAACTGCAGGACACATGAACATCGACGTTTCGAACGCACATTGCGGTCCATGGATTCCGTTCCCGGGCCACGTCTGGCTGAGGGTCGGCTACGTATACTGAAGCGCGCGGCGTTTGTCCCGCCTTCGGAGACCTGGGAGTGTCGTGGCCGCCTGTGGGGCCGGCCGCGTCTCCTTAAACGTGCGATGCGCGCCCGTCGCCTGGCGGTTCGCATACCGGTACTTTCTCGGTAGCGTGCACAGCCGGCTGGCGGTGTGGCGTGCGACACCTCGTACAACGACCTCAGAGCAGGCGAGACTACCCGCTGAATTTAAGCATATTACTAAGCGGAGGAAAAGAAACTAACAAGGATTCCCCCAGTAGCGGCGAGCGAACAGGGAAGAGTCCAGCACCGAACCCCGCAGGCTGCCGCCTGTCGTGGCATGTGGTGTTTGGGAGGGTCCACTACCCCGACGCCTCGCGCCGAGCCCAAGTCCAACTTGAATGAGGCCACGGCCCGTAGAGGGTGCCAGGCCC
>NW_026046393.1:0-45725 GCF_023864275.1 Schistocerca cancellata | reverse complement strand
ACGTCTAAGCCGGCCAAGAACGCCGGAAGTGTGTGTCGGAAGAATGTCGCTTCGACACACTCCGTTCCCAGTCGTAACGGAATTTTCGGCGCAGTCCTGTTTTAGTGGCATTTCATAAATATCTCGTCTTTGAAACTGTTACTTTATGTATTGCTGAAGAACTGAAAAACCTTGAACTAAGAAGAATGCAATTAACAGTTGACGAAACATTTAGCTATGGAAATAGAACGGTTACGGAAATGACTGTCGCTTTTATCAATAAGTACAGTTTTCTAGAGACGAATACGATAGTTAACTCATGTTCGGATGAACGACGATTTTGGTGATTCGGTTTCCACATGTGCTGTTTGATGACAATAAATCATCATCTCTCCGTGTGAGCAAACCGGTGGTCGACGCTCATATAACATATGTGAATACTGACGTGATAATTAAGAGGACCAAAGGTGACAGCTTTGAGTATCTCCTAAATTACTATTGCGGAAATATTGAAGTGCTTCTACATCGGACAGAATGTGTACTAGAGCTCACAACCGTTTATTGTAGTGAGGTGGAAGTGTTATGAAGACATTACGCCACAAGTGATTAGTGGAAGTCAGTGGCATTTTCCATCGAAGAATACGATGCGTAATTTCGTTTGGACATAACGGTAAACTTTTGCCACATTGTGTGTGGAAGGCCCAACTTTGAATGTGCATTTATGCAATAACGGTTATGTGTGCCCCATTGTCGTAACTTATGGCTTAAGGCTTTGCTAGCCTATAACTTCGCTAAACGTTACGTTTGACTGGTGGTTGTGCAATTATTATCACTTTCCTCCGTTTTCATTTACTTAATAAAATCGACATTACTAGCTAGAAAGTTCAACTGCCGACGTTGCAGAAGGCTAGCACCAACAATCAATGGCTGGGGCACTGACAAAGCTCTGTGGGCTGCAGAAGAGGGAGAATCAACAGAAAAATACATTCGGCTTCTACGTTACTAAGATCTGCAAGCATAATTAAATACGTTCAAAGTCAATACAACGTCATTATTTGGCGATTTCGTGTAACCAGTGCTGGTATTCGAGTGACGTGGCGGAACATGGGGGACGGCCCGTTTGGAAGTCATCCAGAGACGTGTGTGTCACGTATGTGAAAAAAGGCATAACTTAAGCAGTGCTGTTTAAGCGAGATTTTGTCATCGTGCACCGTCGTTCACGCCAGAGATGAGCCGACTAGAGCGTTAACCGCATTCCCAGGAGTTCAATAATTACTAAGTCTGTGATAAAATGATTGTGCTACAAACGGTAAAATGATGGAATGTTGTGGTAGTGTGTTTTACCTTTAAAACACAGTAAAAAATCCGTAACCGGTAACCGCATTTCGAAAACCGATATGATAGTGTTTACATGACGAACCACAAGCGGTGGTGGAAGATCGGTTTGTGAAAAACACACTCGGTAGACATATGTAGAACTGCTAAGGAATGTTTTACTTTTTGTTTCACGCAATGAAAGTAAATATTAACATACCATTCCTGTTACAAAACGGAAACACAGAGAAGCAAAGATTTTATTTTTACGCTTAACATTTCTCCCGCTTTCGATATTTACAATTCTCAACAAAAGGCTACCAGAATTTTCGTGTGCGCACTATTATATACAATGTCCTTGATTGCCGCGTGTCACAAGATGCCCAGTAGATATGTTACTCTTTTCCGCGCTGTTTATTTCTTTTTAGCGTCTTATTGTTTATATCACTGCCGGACACTGCAAGTCGCCTACTGCCATCTGTCGACCGACGGCTGCACTGCGTCCTCCGAAACTCCTTTCGCAGTCAACGTCTTCTGCCACGCGAGGCGCCAATAGGACGTGTCTTTCCATATCGCTGGTTCGGCGCGAATCACGCATTTTCGTGAAATGAATAAAAAAAAATAGAAATCTGTTTTTGTGTGCGTGGGGAGAAGGCTGCGGTCTTTTAGCATGAAAGGAGGTAACACGAAATATGAAATAACTATGAGCGAACAAGACTGCCACGTCACAGAGACGGGCGGCTGCGATTTAAAATCCGTCAGCACACAGCGCCAGAGAGTATCGCATAACGCAGCCTGGCGGTGTGGAATAAACTTTGGATTGCCTGCGTACGACCGTAGCGATGGCCAGCGCTTTCAAATAAATTTGTATTATAGATATGGGATAAGTTGATTTTTTTGTACTGCCTTTCTAGAGATTGGAAAGAAATAGATTCCGTTTTCCGTCACGGCTTTCAGCACTACACATAACGTTTTTTCTCGTCCGAGGTAAAGTCTGAATTGAATATCGGGTTCGAGGCTACTCGCTAAGAACTGTTACTTCCATCAGTTTAAAATAATAGTCTACGTTGCATTAATTTTCAATTAGCACTTCGGTATGCAGATAACCATTCATGGCATGGAGTAACAAGAGGCATCAGTCATTACAATCAACGTTGGAAGAAACGTTATGTGACTGGAAAAGGAGCTAAGTTCACAATCGGCGGCAGACTGCAAAGAAAGCGGTCGTGAAACACGGACTGGGAGCGACTGTCATTTGGCAAACCTTGAAACGGAAAGTCTAAAATACATAAACTGGATATAAAGGCCGTGCACGTTCTGTAATAATCTGTGGACGGCGAAACAGCTCACTCTGGACAGATTACAATGGCGTAACTGATCAGTGACCACTGGGCACGCACGTTGCAATCGGCAGTATATGCGGGGATGAGCTATGGGCGGAGTTTTGGACATACGTTCGCCGACGCGTATCTTAAACAGAGATAAGGATTGACGTCTGTCTTTTTCGTAGAAGATTAAGTTCTGCGTGTAAATTACGAAGACATGTTATGTACCTAATACTTCTAGAGATGTACCTGGTAAAAAGGTCCAAGTTTCGAAGGTACGCGTGGTTTGCTTGACGCTAACTGAGCGTAGAAAGAGGAAATGGGGTAACTAACGAATAAGCTATTGATAAAAATTGAATGTAAAATTGTTAATAACAATGCCCCTCGTAGGGAAGTATTATACAACACGTTTCATTTGTTTATACTGATAACAAAAAAAAGAAAAACATACTGACGTTTCAGGTATGAGGAAATAGTGAATTGATCAAATGTAGCGAAACACGTTGTGGGTGGTCAACCGAGACAGGGGTGCCGTGTGACGTCACACCTCAGTGTGGGCTGCTGTGCGGTTGCTACGGCTGTAGACGCGCCTCAGCCGCTATGGTCACGGCCAGGGTTTCATGAACCACTCGGCTGCAACGGTAGCTCTGTGTTGCCACTATTCTACAGCCATATCTCGGCATTCACTGGTTGTTTGTTGTTGTTGCCACCAAAATTGCAGCAATTATTCACACTGTGCAGTATGTAATTCGGTTCGCCCTCTTACTAAATATTGAGTACATAAAGTTACAGATGAATTCCATGTAGATGTAATCACAGAATCATTCCTATGCCGCAACAGAAAATGCTCTGACTGTAGAAATTGTACCCTGGATGATTGCATGCTAAACGCAAAACTGCTATTTTGCTCGTTCTTTACCTAAGAAAGATACGATAGTAGTAATACAAACAGACGACTTGGACATGAGTTATGGCCTCAGTTAAGTGCAGTTCATAAGGAGTAGTCAGAATCAGTCGTCTGTAAATTGAGAAGTGGCAAGGACGAAAACTTTAATCAGTTTGTATATCGAGGGTACATTGCAGATTCCTGTGATAGCCCTTAGTTCCACTGCGTAGTTTATTGTTTAAAATTGTCATAGCATTAAACCACCAGGATCGTTGAGTTTGACTGCTAGTTGCCGCTTTCGTTACTTCTTTCCATTTTCATTTATATCGTAGAACCCCTTATACTTGGAGGAAATTTGAATTTTAACTGCCATCATTCCGTGGCGGCAACAATCGACCGCTGATGCAGCGATAGAGCTCTGTGGGTCGCACAGTACGGGAAACGACCGGAGAAACTAGACGAGACATATTCATTGCTGCTTTCTGCAATTGCGGTTAATATCGAAAGTAGCACACGATTAATACAATAGCTTTACAAGAATGTGATGCATGTATCGTAATCAAAGTCTTAACTGTATTGTTCGCCGAAACTTTCAAAAATGACCATTCTACGTGAATCTATTGTGAAACGAATCAAAATTATATACACCTCTTAACCGAGCCAGTCAATTTACTTCCTCGCATCGTCAGTCAGGATGACCATGTGTGTCTTTGCATTAAGCTTTTGGAAGATGTTCACTACAACAACAACTTGCAATGTCATTTTACTTACGAAATTTATATTATCTCAGCAAACAAGAAGTGAATCATGACGATGTGTGTAGCTTACCTGGCCCCATAAACTGAGTAGCTGTGACGTAAAGTCTTTATGTTATCTCGTTATATGCATACGACAGAGTAACGAATCTGCCCCTTGGATGGGACAGTGTACCGATACGAATTGTTAAGCTCTGTCTGTGGAAACAAATAATCGCTTTTAGTTTCTCCTGACCAGAGACTACTTTTATTCTACTTACTAACAATGTCAACAATATCGGAAGGTGGTAAATGTTTCCCATATTCCTTAATGTAGGTGAGCGACAAGAATAAAATACTTGCTGTAAGTTACACGATGGCGATATCGAGACATCAGTATGAACCATGCAACAGAATTCTTTGCGGAGGTTTCAAACACATGGTGGCATTACACTAGGCCCTGAATCACAGCTATCGAACTGATTCGGTCAATTTAAGAGTTTCACATGTGTGTCTGTGCACGATTTTCGCTGGATGCTTACTAAGATTGCAAGGGGGGGGGCGGGAATGGTTACCTCATCCAAACTAAGCGACAGAGGTGGATACGTATGTGACACTTATCCATAGCTTTCATACTGACTGCATGCGATGAAAGAGTTGAGTTTATAAAATGTGATACATTATGAATCCATAAACAGCATAGGGAGCTCCCTAAAAGCAAGTAGGTTGAAAGACTTTATGTATGAGGCAAACACTGATATTATTCTAGTTACAGAAGTAAAGGATACTGCACTACACGATGTATTGGGATATAGTGCTGTAATTAATGCTGGAACTGGAGATGAATTAGAGACCGTGATACTCGCGAAAGAGGGCATAATAGTGGATCACGTTGAAAACTCACGTGTAATACAGTTGTAGCTTGTACTGTTTACAACACCTGGCTATTTAATATATATGTTCCACCTGGTAGCAGTAAACGACGTAAACGAGCAGAGTTTCTTTAAATACGAAATTGTCCCTCTCTTCAGATTTCATTAAGGTAATATCATTTTGGCAGAAGATTTCAAAGGCGCCCGTCCATTGTCTTCTGCTTTTCTAGTGTTTGCAGCCTTTCAGTGTGTGCTGCCTATCCACATTGTGACACTTTACAGTGTGTTGTTATTTCATTGTATGCTTGCTTCCCAGTACATGCTGGGTTTCAGTGTGCAGTACCTTGCCATTGTGTGACGCCTTTCCAATATGTGCTGACTTTTCAGTTTGTGCTGCCTTTCTCAGCATGGGCTGCCTTTGCAGTGTGTGTTGCCTAGTATTGTGCGCCGCCTTTGTAGCATGTGCTGCCTTCGTAGTGTGTGCTACCATTGCATCATGTGCTGCTGTTGCAGCATTTGCATCCTTTGCATGGTGTGCAACCTTTGTAGCATATGCAGCCTTTTTAGCATATGCAGCCATTGCAGCATGTGCTTCCTTTGCAGCTTGTGCTGCCATTCCATTGTGTGCTTGTTTTATAGTGCATATTTCCTTTATAGTGCATGCTGCCTTTCCAAGACAGCGAAGACAGTACGATTTCCAAAGGCAGTACACCGTGTGAAGATAGCACACCTTGTGTAGACAGCACGATTTGCAAAGATGGCACACCTTGCGAAGACAGCATGTCTTGCCAAGACAGCATGTCATGGCAACACAGCATGACTTGCATTGGCAGCACAACTCGTAAAGGCAGAATGACTTACAAAATCAGCTCACCTTGTGAGGACAGCACACCTTGCGAATGCAGAACTCGTAGTGACAAAGCTCGCCTTGCGAAGACAAATAGCCTTACAAAGGCAGCGCGGCTTGGAAAGACAGCACGCCTTGTGATGGAGGAACGCTTAGCAAAAGCAGGACTCCGTGTCGAGGCAGCCAACCTCAAGAAGGCAGCATGCCTTGCGAAGGCAGCATTCCTTGCGAAGGCAGGACGCCTTTTAAAGACAGCACGCCTTGCGAAGGCATCATGCCTTGTAGGGCAGCATGCCATGTGAAGGCAGCACTGCTTGCGAAGACAGCACATCTTGCAAAAACAGCACACCTTGCAAAGACAGAACGCCTTGCAAAGACAGCACACGTTTCAAAGATAGCATACATTGTAGAGACAGCAGAATTTGCAGAGATGGCACGACTTGCAAAGACAGAACAACTTGCAAAGACAGCAAACCATGCAAATACAGCATGCCTTGCAAAGAATTCACAGCTTGCAAAGAATTCACACCTTGCAAAGATGGCACACATTTGAAAGATGGCACACCTTGCCAAGATGGAACACAATTCCCAGACAAAACACCTTGCATAGCCAGAACAGCATGCCTTGACAAGGCAGGACACCTTGACAAGACAGCATGCCTTGAGAAGACAGCACGCATTGCCAAGACAGCACACCTTGCCAAGAAAGCATACCTTGCCAAGACAGCATGCATTGCCAAGACAGCACACCTTGCCAAGACAGCATGCCTTGCCAAGACAGCACAACTTCCTAAAGCAGCATGCCTTGCGAAAACAGGATGGCTAGCGAAGACAGCACGCCCTCAAAAGATGCCATGGCATGCGAAAGCAGCATGCCTTGTGAAGACAGCACACCTTGTGTAGACAGCACGCCTTTTGCAGACAGCCATCCTTAAGTAGACAACTCGCCTTGTGTAGGCAGCATGTCTTATGTAGACAGCACGCCTTGTGTAGACATAACACATTGTGTAGGTAGAATGTCTTCCAAAGACATATTTAGACAGTACGCCATGTGTAGACAGCATGTCATGTGTAGACTGAACGAAATCTGCAGACAGCATGCCATGTGTAGATAGCACGCCATCTGTAGAAAGCACACAATGTGTAGACAGCACGCCTTGATAAGACAGTATGCGTAGCGAAGATAGTATGCATTGCCAAGACAGCACACTTTGCCCAGAGAGCACACATAGCCAAGAAAGCATGCCTTGCCAAGACAGCACGCCTTGCTGAGAAAGCATGCCTTGCTGAGACAGCAGGCCTTAATAAATCAGCACTCCTTGCAAAGACAGCACACCTTGCCAAGACAGCACACCTTGCCAAGATGGCACACCTTACCAAGACAGCACAACCTTGCCAAGACAGCACACCTTGCCAAGACTGCATATCTTGCCAAGAGAGCACACCTTGCCAAGACAGCACTCCTTGCAAAGACTGCACCCCTTGCACAGACAGAAGGCTTGCAAAGACACCACGGCTTGTCAAGACAGTACGACTCACGAAGACAGCATGCCTTGCGAAGGCAGGACGCCTTTTAAAGACAGCACGCCTTGCGAAGGCATCATGCCTTGTAGGGCAGCATGCCATGTGAAGGCAGCACTGCTTGCGAAGGCAGCACATCTTGCAAAGACAGCACGCCTTGCAAAGACAGCACATGTTTCAAAGATAGCATGCATTGCAGAGACAGCAGAATTTGCAGAGATGGCACGATTTGCAAACTCTTAGCTGACTTAGGACACAGCACGTTTTTAGAGATGAAGAGAATCAGATGTCCAGGTCTCATGTTTCAATATGTCTTAAAAAGGTGAGTAAGAACGTAGCCGCCACTTATTGCTATTATGTATGTCATAGCAAATGTTCAAAGTGACCACAGTTGCCATGTTGGCATAGCGCCCGAAATATTCAACTGACACTTGCAATACCGAAAATCCTTCATTTGATGCTGACTTCCTGCTCTGCACTTCGGTCAAATTGTTTTTCCCCACCCTGTTTGTTCTAGACGTGACGCGACAGTAATGGTCGAGTGCTGAGCCATCCAATACACTTCGTCTATGGTAGAAAGTGCTAAATACGGCAAAATGACGGAATGCATTACGAGCGACTTATAACTTTGAAGTTCAGTAGACAGTAACTACGTAAAAACACATGCGATACATTTAACCAAATCGTTGGAAATAGTAGTAGAATTGCTGTACCCATAATTTTCCATGCCTTCAACTGCAGCCACGAACTTCCTCGATCGATCTGCGATTCACGGTATATCCACACACACATATATCCTACTTCCAACACATCTTCATTACAGCTGCAAATTGCGTCTTCCTCCTTTCGAAACAAGCAGGAAAGTTTAGTTTTGGAAAGCCTATATCGTGTTTACAGTAAAGCAGTCCAATTTACTTTTGTTTTCCTGTTTATTTTTCTGCTCTGCCCAACCCGTAACTTTTATCGATTTGTTCGTTGCATGTTAGTTTTTTGCCAGCACTCCTAGCGAACGCACCACTCCTTGCGAAGGCAGCACTCCTTGCGAAGGCAGCAGTCTGTGCAAAGGCAGCACTCCTTGCAAATGCAGCACTCCTTGCGAAGGCACCACCCCTTGCGAAGGCAGCACTCCCTGCGAAGGCAGCCCTAATTGCGAAGGCAGCACTCCTTCCAAAGGCAGCACTCCTTGTGAAGGCAGCACTCCTTGCGAAGGCAGCACTCCTTGAAAGGCAGCACTCCCTGCGGAGGCAGCACTCCTTGGAAGGCAGCACTCCTTGCAAAGGCAGCACTCCTTGCGAAGGCACACTCCTTGCAAAGGCAGCACTCACTGCGAAGGCAGCACTCCTTGCGAAGGCACCACCCCTTGTGAAGGCAGCACTCCCTGCGAAGGCAGCACTCCGTGCGAGGGCAGCACTCCCTGCGAAGGGAGCAAACCCTAGTGAAAGCAGCACTCCGTGCGAAGGCAGCAATCCTAGCAAACGCAGCACCCCCAGTGAAGGCATCACTCCTAGCGAAGGCAGCACTCCTAGCGAAGGCAGCACTCCTTGCGACGGCAGCACCCTGTGCAAAGGCAGCACTCCGTGCAAAGGCAGCACTACATGCGAAGGCACCATTCATAGCGAGGGCAGCACTCCGTGTGAAGGCACCACCCCTTGCGAAGGCAGCACTCCCTGCGAAGGCAGCACTTGTAGCGAAGGCACCACACCTAACGAAGGCAGCACTCCTAGCGAAGGCAGCACTCCCTGCGAAGGCAGCACTCATAGCAAAGGCAGCACTCATAGCAAAGGCAGCACTCCTTGCGAAAGCAGCAATCCTTGCGAAGGCAGCACTCTGTGCAAAGGCAGCACTCCGTGCAAAGGCAGCACTCTGGGCAAAGGCAGCACTCCGTACGAAGGCAGTACTCTGTGCAAACGCAGCACTCCATGCGAAGGCAGCACTCCCTGCAAAGGCAGCACTCCTTGCGAAGGCAGCACTCTGTGCAAAGGCAGCACTCCGTGCGAGGGCAGCACAACGTGTGAAGGCTGCTCTCCGTGTGAAGGCAGCACTCCTTGCAAAGTCAGCTCTCTGTGCGAAGGCAGCACTACGTTCGTAGGCACCATCCCTTGCGAAGGCAGCACTCCCTGCGAAGGCAGCACTCCCTGCGAAGGCAGCACTACTAGCGAAGGCAGGACTCCTAGCGAAGGGAGCACTCCTAGCGAAGGCAGCACTCTTTGTGAAGGCGGCACTCCTTGCGAAGGCAGCACCCTCAGCAAAGGCAGCACTCCTTGCGAAGACAGCGCTCCTTGCGAAGGCAGCACTCCCAGGCAGCACTCTGTGCGAAGGCTGCACTCCGTGTGAAGGCAGCACTCTGTGCGAAGGCAGCACTACTTGCGTAGGCAACTACCCTTCCAAAGGCAGAACTCCCTGCGAAGGCAGCACTCCTTGCGAAGGCAACACTCTGTGCAAAGGCAGCACTACGTGCGAAGGCAGCACTCCTTGCGAAGGCAGTACTCCTTGCGAAGGCAGGACTCCTTGCAAAGGCAGCAATCCTTGCGAACGCAGCACTCTGTGCAAAGGCAGCACTCTTTGCGAAGGCAGCACTCCTAGCAAAGGCAACACTCCTTGCGAAGGCAGAACTCCTTGCGAAGGCATTACTCCTTGTGAAGGCAGCACTCCTTGCGAAGGCAGCACTCCTTGCGAAGGCAGCACTCCCTGTGAAGGCAGCACTCCTTGTGAAGGCAGCACTCCTTGCGAAGGCAACCCTCCTTGTGAAGCAGCACTCTGCGCAAAGGCAGCACTCCGTGCGTAGGCACTACTCCTTGCGAAGGCAGCACTCTGTGCAAAGGCAGCACTCCTTGCGAAGGCAGCACTCCTAGCGAAGGCAGCATTCCTAGCGAAGGCAGCACTCCCTGCGAAGGCAGCCCTCCTTGTGAACACAGCACTACGTGCGAAGGCAGCACTCCTTGCGAAGGCTGCACTACTTGTGAAGGCAGCACTATGTCCGAAGGCTGCACTCCTTGCGAAGACAGCACTACGTGCGAAGTCTGCAATCCGTGTGAAGGCAGCACACCGTGCGAAGGCATTACTCTGTGCGAAGGCAGCACAGCACTATGTGTGGAGGCACCAGTCCTCGCGAAGGCAGCACACCCTGCGTAGGCAGCACTCCCTGCAAAGGCAGCACTCCGTGTGTAGGCACCACTCCTTGCGAAGGCAGCACTCCTTGCGAAGGCAGCCCTCCTTGCGAAGGCAGCACTCCTTGCGAAGGCAGCACTCCTTGCGAAGGCAGCACTCCTAGCGAAGGCAGCCCTCCTTGCGAAGGCAGCACTCCTTGCGAAGGCAGCACTCCTTGCGAAGGCACCACTCCTTGCGAAGTCAGCTCTCCCTGCGAAGGCAGCACTACGTGCAAAGGCTGCATTCTGTGCGAACCAGCACTCCGTGCGAAGGCAGCACTCCTTGCGAAGGCAGCACTCCTTGCGAAGGTAGCACTCCTTGCGAAGGCAGCACTCCGTACGAACGCAGCACTACGTGCGTAGGCACCACTCCTTGCGAAGGCAGCACTCCGTGAAAAGGCAACACTCTGTGCGAAGGCAACACTTCAAGCGAAGGCAGCACTCCTTGCGATGGCAGCACTCCTTGCGAAGGCAGCCCTCCTTGCGAAGGCAGCACTACGTGCGAAGGTAGCACCCCTTGCGAAGGCACCACTCCTTGCGAAGGCAGCACTCCATGCGAAGTCAGCTCTCCCTGCGAAGGCAGCACTACGTGTAAAGGCTGCATTCTGTGCGAACCAGCACTCCGTGCGAAGGCAGCATTCTGCACAAAGGCAGCACTCCTTGCGAAGGCAGCACTGCGTGCGAAGGCTGCACTCCGTTTGAAAGAAGCACTCAGCACGAAGGCAGCACTACGTGCTTAGGCAGCACCCCTTGCGAAGGCTGCACTCCTTGCGAAGGCAGCACTCTGTGAAAAGCAACACTCTGTGCGAAGGACGCACTACGTGCGAAAGCTGAACTCCGTGCGAAGACAGCACTCCATCGAAGGCAGCACTACTTGCGTAGGCACCACACCTTAAGGAGGCAGAACTCCCTGCGAAGGCAGCACTCCTAGTGAAGGCAGCACTTCTTGCGAAGACAGCACTCCTCGCGAAGGCAGCACTCTGTCCAAAGGCAGCACTCCATGCGAAAGCAGCATTCCTTGTGAAGGCAGCACTCTGTGTAAAGGCAGATCCCGTGCGAAGGCTGCACTAAGTGCAAAGGCTGCACTCCGTGCAAGGCAGCACTCCGTGCAAAGGCAGCACTCCGTGCAAAGGCAGCACTCTGTGTGAAGGCAGCACTCCTAGCGAAGGCAGCACTCCCTGCAAAGGCAGCACTCCTTGCGAAGCCAGCACCCTGTGCAAAGGCAGCACTCCGTGCAAAGGCAGCACTCCTTGCGTAGGCAGCACTAGTTGCAAAGGCTGCACTTCGTAGCGAATGCAGCACTCCTTGTGAAGGCAGCACTCTGTGCAAAGGCAGCACTCCGTGCAAAGGCAGCACTCTGTGTGAAGGCAGCACTCCTAGCGAAGGCAGCACTCCTTGCGAAGGCAGCACTCCTTGCAAAGGCAGCACTCATTGGAAGGCAGCACTCGGTGCAAAGGCAGTACTCCCTGCGAAGGCAGCAGTACTTGCGAAGGCAATACCCCTTGCGAAGGCAGCCCTCCGTGCGAAGGCAGCACTTCTAGTGAAGGCAGCACTCCTTGGAAGGCAGCACTCCTTGCGAAGGCAGCACTCCTTGCGAAAGCAGTACAACTTGCGAAGGCAACACTCCTTGCGAAGGCAGCACTCCTTGCGAAGGCAGCACTCCTTGTGAACGCAGCACTCCTTGCGAAGGCAACACTCCTTGCAAAGGCAGCACTCCCTGCGAAGGCAGCACTCCTTGCGAAGGCAGCACTCTGTGCGTAGGCTGCAATCCGTGCGAAGACAGCAATCTGTGCAAAGGCAGCACTCCTTGCGAAGGCAACACTCCTTGCGCAAGCTGCACTCCGTATGAAGGCAGCACTCCTAGCGAAGGCAGCACTCCGTCCTAAGGCAGCACTCCTTGGGAAGGCAGCACTCCTTGCGAAGGCAGCACTCCTTGCGAAGGCTGCACTCCTTGCGAAGGCAGCACTCCTTGCGAAGGCAGCACTCCTTGCAAAGGCAGCACTCTGTCAAAGGAAGCACTCCGTGTGAAGGCAGCACTATGTGCGAAGGCTGCACTCCGTGTGAAGGCAGCACTCCTTGCGAAGGCAGCACTCCTTGCGAAGGCAGCACTCCTTGCGAAGGCAGCACTCCTTGCCAAGGCAGCACTCCTAGAGAAGGCAGCGCTCATTGCGAAGGCAGCACTCCTTGCGAAGGCATTTCTTCTTGCGAAGGCAGCACTCCTTGCAAAGGCAGCAACCTGTGCGAAGGCAGCACTATCTGCATAGACACCACTCCTTGCGAGGGCAGCACTCCCTGCGAAGGCAGCAATCCTTGCTGAGGCAGCCCTCTTTGTGAAGGAAGCACTCCTTGCGAAGGCAGCACTCCTTGCAAAGGCAGCACTCTTTGCGAAGGCAGAACTACTTGCAAAGGCAGCATACCGTGCAAAGTAAGCACTACTTGCGATTGTTGCCTTCCGTGCAGAGACAGCACTCCGTGCAAAGGCAGCACTCTGTGCAAAAACAGCACTCCCTGCGAAGGCAGCATACCTTGCGAAGGCACCACCCCATGTGAAGACAGCACTCCCTGCGAAGGCAACCCTCATTGCGAAGGCAGCACTCCTTGTGAAGGCAGCACTCCTTGCGAAGGGAGCACTCCTTACGAAGGCAGCACTCCTTGGAAGGCAGCACTCCTTGGAAGGCAGCACTCCTTGCAAAGGCAGTACTCCCTGCAAAAGCAGAACTACTTGCGTAGGCATTACTCCTTGCGAAGGCAGCACTCCCTGCGAAGGCAGCCCGCTTTGCGAAGGCAGCCCTCGTTGCGAAGGCAGCACTCCTAGCGAAGGCAGCACTCCTTGCGATGGCAGCGCTCCTTGCAAAGGCAGCACTCCTTGCACAGGCAGCACACCTTGCTAAGGCAGCACTCCTTGCGGATGCAGCACTCCCTGTGAAGGCAGCACTCCTTGCGTAGGCACCACTCCTTGCGAAGGCAGCACTCCCTGCAAAGGCAGCACTCCCTGCGAAGGCAGCCCTCCTTGCGAAAGCAGCACTCCTAGCGAAGGCAGCACTCCTTGCGAAGGCAGCTCTCCTTAGAAGGGCAGCACTCCTAGCGAAGGCAGCACTCCTTGCCAAGGCATATCTCCTTGCGAAGGCAGCACTCCTTGCAAAGGCAGCACTCCTTGCGAAGGCAGCACTGCTTGCGAAGGCACCACCCCTTGCGAAGGCAGCACTCCCAGCAAAGGCACCCTCATTGCGAAGGCAGCACTCCTTGTGAAGGCAGCACTCCTTGCGAAGGCAGCACTCCTTGCGAAGGCAGCACTCCTTGCGAAGGCACCACCCCTTGCGAAGGCAGCACTCCCTGCAGAGGTAGCGCTCATTGCGAATTCAGCACTCCTTGCGAAGGCAGCACTCCTTGCGAAGGCAGCACTCCTTGCGAAGGCAGCACTCCTTGCAAAGGCAGCAGTCATTGGAAGGCAGCACTCGTTCAAAGGCAGTACTCCCTGAGAAGGCAGCACTACTGGCGAAGGCATTACCCCTTGCGAAGGCAGCACTCCCTGCGAAGGCAGCCCTCCTCTCGAAGGCAGCCCTCCTTGCGAAGACAGCACTCCTAGCGAAGGCAGCACTCCCTGCGAAAGCAGAACTACTTGCGAAGGCATTACCCCTTGCGAAGGCAGCACTCCCTGCGAAGGCAACCCTCCTTGCGAAAGCAGGACTCCTTGCGAATGCAGCGCTCCTTGCGAAGGCAGCACTCCTTGCGAAGGCAGCACTCCTTGCAAAGGCAGCACTCCTTGTGATGGCAGCGTTCCTTGCAAAGGCAGCACTTCTTCTGAAGGCAGCACACCTTGCGAAGGCAGCACTCCTTGCGGATGCAGCACTCCCTGCGAAGGCAGCACTCCTTGCGAAGGCACCACTCCTTGCGAAGGCAGCACTCCTTGCAAAGGCAGCACTCCCTGCGAAGTCAGCCCTCCTTGCAAAAGCAGGACTCCTAGCGATATCAGCACTCCTTGCGAAGCCAGCTCTCCTTAGAAGGGCAGAACTGCTAGCGAAGGCAGCTCTTCTTGCGAAGGCAGCACTCCTTGCAAAGGCAGCACTCCTTGTGAAGGCACCACCCCTTGCGAAGGCAGAACTCATTGGGAGGCAGCACTCATTGGGAGGCAGCACTCGTTGCAAAGGCAGTACTCCCTGAGAAGGCAGCACTACTTGAAAATGCATGACCCCTTGCGAAGGCAGCACTCCCTGCGATGGCAGCCCTCCTCTCGAAGGCAGCTCTCAGTGCGAAGACAACACTCCTAGCGAAGGCAGCACTCCTTGTGAAGGCAGCACTCCTTTCGAAGGCGGTACTCCTTGCGAAGGCAGCACTCCTTTTGAAGGCAGCACTCCTAGCGAAGGCTGCACACCTTGCGAAGGCAGCACTTCATGCGAAGGCACCACACCCTGCGAATGCAGCTCTCTGCGCAAAGGCAGCACTCCGTGGGAAGGCAGCACTCCGTGCGAAGGCAGCACTCCGTGCGAAGGGAACACTCCTTGCGAAGGCAGCACTCCTTGCGAAGGCAGCACTCCTTGTGAAGGCAGCGCTCCTTTTGCAGGCAGCACTACTTGGAATGCAGCACTCCTTGCAAAGGCAGTATTCCCTGCGAAGGCAGCACTCCTTGCGAAGGCAGCACTCCTTGCGAAGGCAGCATTCTGTGCAAAGGCAGCAACCCTTGCGAAGGCAGCACACTGTGCCAAGGCAGCACTCCTTGCGAAGGCAGCACTACATGCGATGGCATCACTCCCAGCGAAAGCAGCACTCCGTGCGGAGGCGGCAATCCAAGCGAAGGCAGCACTCCCTGTGAAGGCAGCACTCCTAGCAAAGGCAGCACTCCGTGTGAAGGCAGCACTCCTTGCGAAGGCAGCACTCCTTGCGAAGGCACCACTCCTTGCGAAGGCAGCACTCCTTGCGAAGGCAACAGTTCATGCAAAGGGAGCACTCCTTGCGAAGGCAGCACTCCGTGTGAAGGCAGCACTCCTAGCGAAAGCACCACTCCTAGCGAAGGCACCACTTTTAGCGAAGGCACCACTTCTAGCGAAGGCACCACTCCTAGCGAAGGCAGCACTCCTAGCGAATGCAGCACTCCTAGCGAAGGCAGCATTCCCTGCGAAGGCAGCACTCCCTGCGAAGGCAGCACTCCTAGCAAAGGCAGCACTCCTTGCGAAGGCAGCACTCCTTGCGAAAGCAGCACTCCTTGCGAAAGCAGCACTCCTTGCGAAAGCAGCACTGTGTGCAAAGGCAGCACTCCTTGCAAAGGCAGCCCTCTGTGCAAAGTCAGCACTCCGTGCGCAGGCAGCACTCCTTGCAAAGACAGCACTCCTTGCGAAGGCAGCACTCCTTGCGAAGGCAGCACTTCTTGGAAGGAAGCACTCCTTGCGAAGGCATCACTCCTTGCGAAGGCTGCACTCCTTGCGAAGGAAGCACTCCTTGCGAAGGCAGCACTCTGTGCAAAGGCAGCACTCCTTGCGAAGGCAGCACTCCTTGCTAAGGCAGCACTCCTTGCGAAGGCAGCACTCTGTGCAAAGGCAGCACTCGCTGCGAAGGCAGCACTCCTTGCGAAGGCAGCACTCTGTGCAAAGGCAGCACTCTGTGCACAGGCAGCACTCTGTGCTTAGGCAGCACTCTGTGCAAAGGCAGCACTCTGTGCAAAGGCAGCACTCTGTGCAAAGGCAGCACTCCTTGCGAAGGCAGCACTCCTTGCGAAGGCAGCACTCCTTGCGAAGGCAGCACTACGTGCGAAGGCAACACTCCTAGCGAAGGCAGCACTCCGCGCGAAGGCAGCACTCCTAGCGAAGGCAGCACTCTTAGCGAAGGCAACACTCCGTGCGAAGCCAGCACTCCCTGCCAAGGCAGCACTCCTAGCAAAGGCAGCACTCCTAGCAAAGGCAGCACTCTGTGCAAACGCAGCACTCTGTGCAAAGGCAGCACTCTGTGCAAAGGCAGAACTCTGTGCAAAGGCAGCACTCTGTGCAAAGGCAGCACTCTGTGCAAAGTCAGCACTCTGTGCAAAGGCAGCACTCTGTGCAAAGGCAGCACTCCTTGCGAAGGCAGCACTCCTTGCGAAGGCAGCACTCCTTGCGAAGGCAGCACTACGTGCGAAGGCATCACTCGTAGCGAAGGCAGCATTCCGCGTGAAGGCAGCACTCTATGCAAAGGCAGCACTCACTGTGAAGGCAGCACTCCTTGCGAAGGCAGCACTCCTTGCGAAGGCAGCACTCCTTGCGAAGGCAGCACTCCTTGCAAAGGCAGCACTCCTTGCGAAGGCAGCACTCCTTGCGAAGGCAACAGTTCATGCAAAGGGAGCACTCCTTGCGGAGGCAGCACTCTGTGCAATGGCAGCACTCCCTGCAAAGGCAGCACTCTGTGCAAAGGCAGCACTCCTTGCGAAGGCAGCACTCCTTGCGAAGGCATTTCTCCTTGCGAAGGCAGCACTCCTTGCAAAGGCAGCACTCCTTGCAAAGGCAGCACTCCTTGCAAAGGCAGCACTCCTGGCGAAGACAAAACCCCTTGCGAAGACAGCACTCCCTACAAAGGCAGCCCTCGTTGCGAAGGCAGCACTCCTTGCGAAGGCAGCACTCCTTGCGAAGGCAGCACTCCTTGCAAAGGCAGCACTCCTTGCAAAGGCAGCACTCATTGGAAGGCAGCACTCGTTGCAAAGGCAGTACTCCCTGCGAAGGCAGCAGCACTTGCAAAGGCATTACCCCTTGCAAAGCAGCACTCTCTGCGAAGGGAGCCCTTCTTGCGAAGGCAGCCCTCCGTGCGAAGTTAGCACTTCTAGCGAAGGCAGCACTCCTTGGAAGGAAGCACTCCTTGCGAAGGCAGCACTCCTTGCGAAGGCAGTATTACTTGCGAAGGCAACACTCCTTGCGAAGGCAGCACTCCTTGCGAAGGCAGCACTCGTTGTGAACGCAGCACTCGTTGCGAAGGCAACACTCCTTGCAAAGGCAACACTCCCTGCGAAGGCAGCACTCCTTGCGAAGGCAGCACTCCTTGCGAAGGCAGCACTCTGTCAAAGGAAGCACTCCATGTGAAAGCAGCACTATGTGCGAAGGCTGCACTCTGTGCGAAGGCAGCACTCCTTGCGAAGGCAGCACTCCTTGCGAAAGCAGCACTCCTTGCGAAGGCAGCACTCCTAGCGAAGGCAGCCCTCATTGCGAAAGCAGCACTCCTTGCGAAGACAGCACTCTTTGCGAAGGGAGCACTCCTTGCGAAGGCAGCACTCCTTGGAAGGCAGCACTCCTTGCAAAGGCAGTACTCCCTGCGAAAGCAGAACTACTGGCGAAGGCATTACCCCTTGCGAAGGCAGCACTCCCTGCGAAGGCAGCCCTCTTTGCGAAGGCAGCCCTCCTTGCGAAGGCAGCACTCCTAGCGAAGGCAGCACTCATTGCGATGGCAGCGCTCCTTGCAAAGGCAGCACTCCTTGCGAAGGCAGCACACCTTGCGAAGGCAGCACTCCTTGCGGATGCAGCACTCCCTGTGAAGGCAGCACTTCTTGTGAAGGCACCACTCCTTGCGAAGGCAGCACTCCCTGCAAAGGCAGCACTCCCTATGAAGGCAGCCCTCCTTGCGAAAGCAGCACTCCTAGCGAAGGCAGCACTCCTTGCGAAGGCAGCTCTCCTTAGAAGGGCAGCACTCCTAGCGAAGGCAGCACTCCTTGCGAAGGCATAGCTCCTTGCGAAGGCAGCACTCCTTGCAAAGGCAGCACCCCTTGCGAAGGCACCACCCCTTGCGAAGGCAGCACTCCCAGAAAGGCAGCCCTCATTGCGAAGGCAGCACTCCTTGCGAAGGCAGCACTCCTTGCGAAGGCAGCACTCCTTGCGAAGGCAGCACTCCTTGCGAAGGCACCACCCCTTGTGAAGGCAGCACTCCCTGCAAAGGCAGCCCTCATTGCAAAGGCAGCACTCCTTGCGAAGGCAGCACTCCTTGCAAAGGCAGCACTCCTTGCGAAGGCAGCACTCCTTGCGAAGGCAGCACTCCTTGCGAAGGCAGCACTCCTTGCGAAGGCAGCACTCCTTGCGAAGGCAGCACTCCTTGCGAAGGCAGCACTCATTGGAAGGCAGCACTCGTTCAAAGGCAGTACTCCCTGAGAAGGCAGCACTACTTGCGAAGGCATTACCCTTTGCGAAGGCAGCACTCCCTGCGAAGGAAGCCCTCCTCTCGAAGGCAGCCCTCCTTGCGAAGACAGCACTCCTAGCGAAGGCAGCACTCCTTGTGAAGGCAGCACTCCTTGCGAATGCAGTACTCCTTGCGAAGGCAGTACTCCTTGCGAAAGCAGCACTCCTTGCAGAGGCAGCACTCCTTGTGAATGCAGCACTCCTTGCGAATGCAACACTCCTTCCGAAGGCACCACCCCTTGCGAAGGCAGCACTCCCTGCGAAGGCATTACCCCTTGCGAAGGCAGCACTCCCTGCGAAGGCAGCCCTCCTTGCGAAGGCAGCACTCCTTGCAAAGGCAGCACTCCTTGCGAAGGCAGCACTCCTTGCGAAGGCAGCACTCCCTGCGAAGGAAGCCCTCCTCTCGAAGGCAGCCCTCCTTGCGAAGACAGCACTCCTAGCGAAGGCAGCACTCCTTGTGAAGGCAGCACTCCTTGCGAATGCAGTACTCCTTGCGAAGGCAGTACTCCTTGCGAAAGCAGCACTCCTTGCAGAGGCAGCACTCCTTGTGAATGCAGCACTCCTTGTGAGGGCAGCACTCCTAGCGAAGGCAGCACTCCTTGCGAAGGCAGCACTCCTTGAGAAGGCAGTACTCCTTGCAAAGGCAGCACTCCTTGCGAAGGCAGCATTCCTTGCGGAGGCACCACGCCTTCCGATCGCAGCACTCCTTGCGAAGGCAACACTGCTGGCGAAGGCAGCACTCCTTGCGAAGGCAGCACTCCTTGCGAAGGAAGTACTCCTTGCAAAGGCAGCACACCCTGCGAAGGCAGCACTCCTTGCGAAGGCTGCACTCTGTACGAAGGCAACACTCCTAGGGAAGGCAGCACTCTGTCCCAGGGCAGCACTCCTTGGGAAGGCAGTACTCCTTGCGAAGGCAGCACTCCTTGCAAAGGCAGCACTCCTTGCGAAGGCAGCACTCCTTGCGAAGGCAGCACTCTTTGCGAAGGGAGCACTCCTTGGGAAGGCAGCACTCCTTGGAAGGCAGCACTCCTTGCAAAGGCAGTACTCCCTGCGAAAGCAGAACTACTTGCGAAGGCATTACCCCTTGCGAAGGCAGCACTTCTTGCGAAGGCAGCCCTCCTTGCGAAAACAGGACTCCTTGCGAATGCAGCACTCCTTGAGAAGGCAGCACTCCTTGCGAAGGCAGCACTCCTTGCGAAGGCACCACTCCTTGTGAAGGCAGCACTCCTTGCGAAGGCAACAGTTCATGCAAAGGGAGCACTCCTTGCGGAGGCAGCACTCTGTGCAATGGCAGCACTCCCTGCAAAGGCAGCACTCTGTGCAAAGGCAGCACTCCTTGCGAAGGCAGCACTCCTTGCGAAGGCATTTCTCCTTGCGAAGGGAGCACTCCTTGCAAAGGCAGCACTCCTTGCAAAGGCAGCACTCCTTGCAAAGGCAGCACTCCTGGCGAAGACAAAACCCCTTGCGAAGACAGCACTCCGTACAAAGGCAGCCCTCGTTGCGAAGGCAGCACTCCTTGCGAAGGCAGCACTCCTTGCGAAGGCAGCACTCCTTGCAAAGGCAGCACTCCTTGCAAAGGCAGCACTCATTGGAAGGCAGCACTCGTTGCAAAGGCAGTACTCCCTGCGAAGGCAGCAGCACTTGCAAAGGCATTACCCCTTGCAAAGCAGCACTCTCTGCGAAGGGAGCCCTTCTTGCGAAGGCAGCCCTCCGTGCGAAGTTAGCACTTCTAGCGAAGGCAGCACTCCTTGGAAGGAAGCACTCCTTGCGAAGGCAGCACTCCTTGCGAAGGCAGTACTACTTGCGAAGGCAACACTCCTTGCGAAGGCAGCACTCCTTGCGAAGGCAGCACTCGTTGTGAACGCAGCACTCGTTGCGAAGGCAACACTCCTTGCAAAGGCAACACTCCCTGCGAAGGCAGCACTCCTTGCGAAGGCAGCACGACTTGCGAAGGCAGCACTCTGTCAAAGGAAGCACTCCATGTGAAAGCAGCACTATGTGCGAAGGCTGCACTCTGTGCGAAGGCAGCACTCCTTGCGAAGGCAGAACTCCTTGCGAAAGCAGCACTCCTTGCGAAGGCAGCACTCCTAGCGAAGGCAGCCCTCATTGCGAAAGCAGCACTCCTTGCGAAGACAGCACTCTTTGCGAAGGGAGCACTCTTTGCGAAGGCAGCACTCCTTGGAAGGCAGCACTCCTTGCAAAGGCAGTACTCCCTGCGAAAGCAGAACTACTGGCGAAGGCATTACCCCTTGCGAAGGCAGCACTCCCTGCGAAGGCAGCCCTCTTTGCGAAGGCAGCCCTCCTTGCGAAGGCAGCACTCCTAGCGAAGGCAGCACTCATTGCGATGGCAGCGCTCCTTGCAAAGGCAGCACTCCTTGCGAAGGCAGCACACCTTGCGAAGGCAGCACTCCTTGCGGATGCAGCACTCCCTGTGAAGGCAGCACTTCTTGTGAAGGCACCACTCCTTGCGAAGGCAGCACTCCCTGCAAAGGCAGCACTCCCTATGAAGGCAGCCCTCCTTGCGAAAGCAGCACTCCTAGCGAAGGCAGCACTCCTTGCGAAGGCAGCTCTCCTTAGAAGGGCAGCACTCCTAGCGAAGGCAGCACTCCTTGCGAAGGCATATCTCCTTGCGAAGGCAGCACTCCTTGCAAAGGCAGCACCCCTTGCGAAGGCACCACCCCTTGCGAAGGCAGCACTCCCAGAAAGGCAGCCCTCATTGCGAAGGCAGCACTCCTTGCGAAGGCAGCACTCCTTGCGAAGGCAGCACTCCTTGCGAAGGCAGCACTCCTTGCGAAGGCACCACCCCTTGCGAAGGCAGCACTCCCTGCAAAGGCAGCCCTCATTGCAAAGGCAGCACTCCTTGCGAAGGCAGCACTCCTTGCGAAGGCAGCACTCCTTGCGAAGGCAGCACTCCTTGCGAAGGCAGCACTCCTTGCGAAGGCAGCACTCCTTGCGAAGGCAGCACTCATTGGAAGGCAGCACTCGTTCAAAGGCAGTACTCCCTGAGAAGGCAGCACTACTTGCGAAGGCATTACCCCTTGCGAAGGCAGCACTCCCTGCGAAGGAAGCCCTCCTCTCGAAGGCAGCCCTCCTTGCGAAGACAGCACTCCTAGCGAAGGCAGCACTCCTTGTGAAGGCAGCACTCCTTGCGAATGCAGTACTCCTTGCGAAGGCAGTACTCCTTGCGAAAGCAGCACTCCTTGCAGAGGCAGCACTCCTTGTGAATGCAGCACTCCTTGCGAATGCAACACTCCTTCCGAAGGCACCACCCCTTGCGAAGGCAGCACTCCCTGCGAAGGCATTACCCCTTGCGAAGGCAGCACTCCCTGCGAAGGCAGCCCTCCTTGCGAAGGCAGCACTCCTTGCAAAGGCAGCACTCCTTGCGAAGGCAGCACTCCTTGCGAAGGCAGCACTCCCTGCGAAGGAAGCCCTCCTCTCGAAGGCAGCCCTCCTTGCGAAGACAGCACTCCTAGCGAAGGCAGCACTCCTTGTGAAGGCAGCACTCCTTGCGAATGCAGTACTCCTTGCGAAGGCAGTACTCCTTGCGAAAGCAGCACTCCTTGCAGAGGCAGCACTCCTTGTGAATGCAGCACTCCTTGTGAGGGCAGCACTCCTAGCGAAGGCAGCACTCCTTGCGAAGGCAGCACTCCTTGAGAAGGCAGTACTCCTTGCAAAGGCAGCACTCCTTGCGAAGGCAGCATTCCTTGCGGAGGCACCACGCCTTCCGATCGCAGCACTCCTTGCGAAGGCAACACTGCTGGCGAAGGCAGCACTCCTTGCGAAGGCAGCACTCCTTGCGAAGGAAGTACTCCTTGCAAAGGCAGCACACCCTGCGAAGGCAGCACTCCTTGCGAAGGCTGCACTCTGTACGAAGGCAACACTCCTAGGGAAGGCAGCACTCTGTCCCAGGGCATCACTCCTTGGGAAGGCAGTACTCCTTGCGAAGGCAGCACTCCTTGCAAAGGCAGCACTCCTTGCGAAGGCAGCACTCCTTGCGAAGGCAGCACTCTTTGCGAAGGGAGCACTCCTTGGGAAGGCAGCACTCCTTGGAAGGCAGCACTCCTTGCAAAGGCAGTACTCCCTGCGAAAGCAGAACTACTTGCGAAGGCATTACCCCTTGCGAAGGCAGCACTTCTTGCGAAGGCAGCCCTCCTTGCGAAAGCAGGACTCCTTGCGAATGCAGCACTCCTTGAGAAGGCAGCACTCCTTGCGAAGGCAGCACTCCTTGCGAAGGCACCACTCCTTGCGAAGGCAGCACTCCTTGCAAACGCAGCACTCCCTGCGAAGTCAGCCCTCCTTGCGAAAGCAGGACTCCTAGCGATGGCAGCACTCCTTGCGAAGCCAGCTCTCCTTAGAAGGGCAGCACTCCTAGCGAAGGCAGCACTCCTTGCGGAGGCAGCACTCCTTGCGAAGGCAGCACTCCTTGCGAAGGCAGCACTCCTTGCAAAGGCAGCACTCCTTGCAAAGGCAGCACTCCTTGTGAAGGCACCACCCCTTGCGAAGGCAGAACTCCCTGCAAAGGCAGCCCTCATTGCGAAGGCAGCACTCCTTGCGAATGCAGCACTCCTTGCGAAGGCAGCACTCCTTGCGAAGGCAGCACTCCTTGCGAAGGCAGCACTCATTGGGAGGCAGCACTCGTTGCAAAGGTAGTACTCCCGGAGAAGGCTGCACCACTTGCGAATGCATTACCCCTTGCAAAGGCAGCACTCCCTGCGAAGGTAGCCCTCCTCTCGAAGGCAGCCCTCCTTGCGAAGACAACACTCCTAGCGAAGGCAGCACTCCTTGCGAAGGCAGCACTCCTTTTGAAGGCAGCACTCCTAGCGATGGCAGCACACCTTGCGAAGGCAGCACTTCTTGCGAAGGCACCACACCCTGCGAATGCAGATCTCTGTGCAAAGGCAGCACTCCGTGGGAAGGCAGCACTACGTGCGAAGGCTGCACTCCGTGCGAAGGCTGCACTCCTTGCGAAGGCAGCACTCCTTGCGAAGGCAGCACTCCTAGCGAAGACAGCACTCCTTGCGAAGGCAGCACTTCTTGCAAAGGCACAACTCCCTGCGAATGCAGATCTCTGTGCATAGGCAGCACTCCGTGCGAAGGCAGCACTACGTGCGAAGGCTGCACTCCATGCGAAGGCAGCACTCCTTGTGAAGGCAGCACTCCTTGCGAAGGCAGCACTCCTTGCGAAGGCAGCACTCCCTGCGAATGCAGCACTCCTAGCGAAGGCAGCACTCCTAGCGAAGGCAGCACTCCTTGTGAAGGCAGCACTCCTTGCGAAGGCAGCACTCCTTGCAAAGGCAGCACTCCTTGCGAAGGCAGCACTCCTTGCGAAGGCAGCACTCCTTGCGAAGGCAGCACTCCTTGCGAAGGCAGCACTCCCTGCGTAGGGAGCACTCCCTGCGAATGCAGCACTCCTAGCGAAGGCAGCACTCCTAGCGAAGGCAGCACTCCTTGTGAAGGCAGCACTCCTTGCGAAGGCAGCACTCCTTGCATAGGCAGCACTCCTTGCAAAGGCAGCACTCCTTGCGAAGGCAACAGTCCATGCAAAGGCAGCACTTCTTGCGGTGGCAGCACTCTGTGCAAAGGCAGCACTCCCTGCAAAGGCAGCACTCTATGCAAAGGCTGCACTCCTTGCGAAGGCAGCACTCTTTGCGAAGGCAGCCCTCCTTGCGAAGGCAGCACTCTGTCAAAGGAAGCACTCCGTGTGAAGGCAGCATTACATGCGAAGGCTGCACTCCGTGCGAAGGCAGCACTCCTTGCGAAGGCAGCACTCCTTGCGAAGGCACCACTCCCTGCGAAGGCAGCACTCCCTGCGTAGGCAGCACTCCCTGCGAAGGCAGCCCTCCTTGCGAAGGCAGCACTCTGTCAAAAAAAGCACTCCGTGTGAAGGCAGCACTATGTGCGAAGGCTGCACCCCGTGCGAAAGCAGCACTCCTTGCGAAGGCTGCACTCCTTGCGAAGGCAGCATTCCTTGTGAAGGCAGCTCTCCTTGCGAAGGCAGCACTCCCTGCATAGGCAGCACTCCCTGCGAAGGCAGCACTCCTAGCGAAGGCAGCACTCCTAGCGAAGGCAGCACTCCTTGCGAAGGCAGCAATCCTTGCAAAGGCAGCACTCCTTGCGAAGGCAACAGTCCATGTGAAGGCAGCAATCCTTGCGAAGGCAGCACTCCTTGCGAAGGCAGCATTCCTTGCGAAGGCTGCACTCCTTGCGAAGGCTGCACTCCTTGCGAAGGCTGCACTCCTTGCGAAGGCAGCACTCTGAGCAAAAGCAGCACTCCATGCGAAGGCTGCACTCCGTGCGAAGGCAGCACTCCTTGCAAAGGCAGCACTCATTGGGAAGGCAGCACTCCTTGCGAAGTCAGCCCTCCTTCCGAAAGCAGCACTCCTAGCGATGGCAGCACTCCTTGCGGAACCAGCTCTCCTTAGAAGGGCAGCACTCCTAGCGAAGGCAGCACTCCTTGCGAAGGCAGCACTCCTTGCGAAGGCACCACCCCAAGCGAAGGCAGCACTCCTTGCAAAGGCAGCACTCATTGGAAGGCAGCACTCGTTGCAAAGGCAGTACTCCCTGCGAAGGCAGCAGTACTTGCGAAGGTATTACCCCTTGCGAAGGCAGCACTCCCTGCGAAGGGAGCCCTCCTTGCGAAGGCAGCCCTCCGTGCGAAGGCAGCACTTCTAGCGAAGGCAGCACTCCTTGGAAGGCAGCACTCCTTGCAAGAGCAGCTTTCCTTGCGAAGGCAGCTCTCCTTGCGAAGGCAGCACTCCCTGCGTAGGCAGCACTCCCTGCGAAGGCAGCACTCCTAGCGAAGGCAGCACTCCTAGCGAAGACAGCACTCCTTGCAAAGGCAGCACTCCTTGCGAAGGCAGCACTCCTTGCGAAGGCAACAGTTCATGCAAAGGGAGCACTCCTTGCGGAGGCAGCACTATGTGCAAAGGCAGCACTCCCTGCAAAGGCAGCACTCTGTGCAAAGGCAGCACTCCTTGCGAAGGCAGCACTCCTTGCGAAGGCATTTCTCCCTGCGAAGGCAGCAATCCTTGCAAAGGCAGCACTACTGGCGAAGACAAAACCCCTTGCGAAGACAACACTCCCTACAAAGGCAGGCCTCGTTGCGAAGGCAGCACTCCTTGTGAAGGCAGCACTCCTTGCGAAGGCAGCACTCCTTGCAAAGGCAACACTCATTGGAAGGCAGCACTCGTTGCAAAGGCAGTACTCCCTGCGAAGGCAGCAGCACTTGCAAAGGCATTACCCCTTGCGAAGCAGCACTCCCTGCGAAGGGAGCCCTCCTTGCGAAGGCAGCCCTCCGCGCGAAGTTAGCACTTCTAGCGAAGGCAGCACTCCTTGGAAGGAAGCACTCCTTGCGAAGGCAGCACTCCTTGCGAAGGCAGTACTACATGCGAAGGCAACACTCCTTGCGAAGGCAGCACTCCTTGCGAAGGCAGCACTCGTTGTGAACGCAGCACTCCTTGCGAAGTCAACACTCCTTGCAAAGGCAGCACTCCCTGCGAAGGCAGCACTCCTTGCGAAGGCGCCACCCCATGCGAAGGCAGCACTCCCTGCGAAGGCAGCACCTCTTGCGAAGGCAGCACTCTGTGCGTATGCTGCGCTCCGTGCGGCGGCAGCAATTTGTGCAAAGGCAGCACTCCTTGCGAAGGCAGCACTCCTTGCGAAGGCTGCACTCCGTACGAAGGCAGCACACCTAGCGAAGGCAGCACTCTGTCCTAAGGCAGCACTCCTTGGGAAGGCAGCACTCCTTGCGAAGGCAGCACTCCTTGCAAAGGCTGCACTCCTTGCGAAGGCAGCACTCCTTGCGAAGGCAGCACTCCTTGCGAAGGCAGCACTCCTTGCGAAGGCAGCACTCCTAGCGAAGGCAGCCCTCATTGCGAAAGCAGCACTCCTTGCGAAGACAGCACTCTTTGCGAAGGGAGCACTACTTGCGAAGGCAGCACTCCTTGGAAGGCAGCACTCCTTGCAAAGGCAGTACTCCCTGCAAAAGCAGAACTACTGGCGAAGGCATTACCCCTTGCGAAGGCAGCACTCCCTGCGAAGGCAGCCCTCTTTGCGAAGGCAGTCCTCCTTGCGAAGGCAGCATCCGTAGCGAAGGCAGCACTCCTTGCGATGGCAGCGCTCCTTGCAAAGGCAGCACTCCTTGGGAAGGCAGCACTCCTTGCGAAGTCAGCCCTCCTTGCGAAAGCAGCACTCCTAGCGATGGCAGCACTCCTAGCGATGGCAGCACTCCTTGCGGAACCAGCTCTCCTTAGAAGGGCAGCACTCCTAGCGAAGGCAGCACTCCTTGCGAAGGCAGCACTCCTTGCGAAGGCACCACCCCATGCGAAGGCAGCACTCCCTGCAAAGGCAGCCCTCATTGCGAAGGCAGCACTCCTTGCGAAGGCAGCGCTCCTTGCGAAGGCAGCACTCCTTGCGAAGGCAGCACTCCTTGCGAAGGCAGCACTCCTTGCGAAGGCAGTACTCATTGGGAGGCAGCACTCGTTGCAAAGGCAGTACCCCTGAGAAGGCAGCACTACTTGCGAATGCATTACCCCTTGCGAAGGCAGAACTCCCTGGGAAGGCAGACCTCCTCTCGAAGGCAGCCCTCCTTGCGAAGACAACACTCCTAGCGAAGGCAGCACTCCTTGCGAAGGCAGCATTCCTTTCGAAGGCAGTACTCCTTGCGAAGGCAGCACTCCTTTTGAAGGCAGCACTCCTAGCGAAGGCTGCACACCTTGCGAATGCAGCACTTCTTGCGAAGGCACCACACCCTGCGAATGCAGATATCTGTGCAAAGGCAGCACTCCGTGGGAAGGCAGCACTACGTGCAAAGGCTGCACTCCGTGCGAAGGCAGCACCCCTTGCGAAGGCAGCACTCCTTGCGAAGGCAGCACTCCTAGCGAAGGCAGCACTCCATGCGAAGGCAGCACTTCTTGCGAAGGCACCACTCAATGCGAATGCAGATCTCTTTGCAAACGCAGCACTCCGTGCGAAGGCAGCACTACGTGCGAAGGCTGCACTCCTTGTGAAGGCAGCACTCATTGCGAAGGCAGTACTCCTTGCGAAGGCAGCACTCCTTGCGAAGGCAGCGCTACTTTCGAAGGCAGCACTCCCTGCGTAGGCAGCACTCCCCGCGAAGGCAGCACTCCTAGTGAAGGTAGCACTCCTAGCGAAGGCAGCACTCCTAGCGAAGGCAGCACTCCTTGCAAAGGCAGCACTCCTTGCAAAGGCAGCACTCCTTGCAAAGGCAGCACTCCTTGCGAAGGCAACAGTCCATGCAAAGGCAGCACTCCTTGCGGAGGCAGCACTCTGTGCAAAGGCAGCACTCCCTGCAAAGGCAGCACTCTGTGCAAAGGCAGCACTCCTTGCGAAGGCAGCACTCTTTGCAAAGGCAGCCCTCCTTGCGAAGGCAGCACTCTGTCAAAGGAAGCACTCCTTGCGAAGGCAGCACCCCTTGCGACGGCAGCACTCCTTGCGAAGGCAGCACTCCTTGCGAAGGCAGCACTCCTTGCGAAGGCAGCACTCCTTGTGAAGGCTGCACTCCTTGTGAAGGCTGCACTCCTTGCGCAGGCAGCACTCTGAGCAAAAGCAGCACTCCATGCGAAAGCTGCACTCCATGCGAAGGCAGCACTCCTTGCAAAGGCAGCACGCATTGGAAGGCAGCACTCGTTGCAAAGCAGTACTCCCTGCGAAGGCAGCAGTACTTGCGAAGGCATTACCTCTTGCGAAGGCAGCACTTCCTGCGAAGGGAGCCCTCCTTGCGAAGGCAGCCCTCCGTGCGAAGGCAGCACTTATAGCGAAGGCAGCACTCCTTGGAATGCAGCACTCCTTGCGAAGGCAGCACTCCTTCCGAAGGCAGCTCTCCTTGCGAAGGCAGCACTCCCTGCGTAGGCAGCACTCCCTGTGTAGGCAGCACTCCTTGCGAAGGCTGCACTCCTAGCGAAGGCAGCACTTCTAGCGAAGGCAGCACTCCTTGCGAAGGCAGCACTCCTTGCAAAGGCAGCACTCCTTGCGAAGGCAGCACTCCCTGCGAAGGCAGCACTCCCCGCGTAGGCAGCACTCCCTGCGAAGGCAGCCCTCCGTGCGAAGGCAGCTCTCCGTGCGAAGGCAGCACTCTGTCAAAGGAAGCACTCCGTGTGAAGGCAGCACTATGTGCGAAGGCTGCACTCTGTGCAAAGGCAGCACTCTGTGCAAAGGCAGCACTCCCTGCAAAGGCAGCACTCTGTGCAAAGGCAGCACTCCTTGCGAAGGCAGCACTCCTTGCGAAGGCAGCACTCCTTGCAAAGGCTGCACTCCTTGCGAAGGCAGCACTCCTTGCGAAGGCAGCACTCTGAGCAAAAGCAGCACTCCATGCGAAGGCCTCACTCCATGCGAAGGCAGCACTCCTTGCGAAGGCAGCACTCATTGGAAGGCAGCACTCGTTGCAAAGGCAGTACTCCCTGCGAAGGCAGCAGTACTTGCGAAGGCATCACCCCTTGCGAAGGCAGCACTCCCTGCGAAGGGAGCCCTCCTTGCGAAGGCTGCACTCCGTACGAAGGCAGCACTCCTAGCGAAGGCAGCACTCCGTCCTAAGGCAGCACTCCTTGGGAAGGCAGCACTCTTTGGGAAGGCAGCACTCCTTGCGAAGGCAGCACACCTTGCGAAGGCTGCACTCCTTGCGAAGGCAGCACTCCTTGTGAAGGCAGCACTCCTTGCGAAGGCAGCACTCTGTCAAAGGAAGCACTCCGTGCGAAGGCTGCACTCTGTGCGAAGGCAGCACTCCTTGCGAAGGCAGCACCTCTTGCGAAGGCAGCACTCCTTGCGAAGGCAGCACTCCTAGCGAAGGCAGCCCTCATTGCAAAGGCAGCCCTCCTTGCGAAGGCAGCACTCCTAGCGAAGGAAGCACTCCTTGTGATGGCAGCGCTCCTTGCAAAGACAGCACTCCTTGCGAAGACAGCACTCCTTGCGAAGACAGCACTCCTTGCAAAGGCAGCACTCCTTGCAGATGCAGCACTCCCTGCGAAGGCATTACTCCTTGCGAAGGCACCACTCCTTGTGAAGGCAGCACTCCCTGCAAAGGCAGCACTCCTTTCGAAGGCAGTACTCCTTGCAAAGGCAGCACTCCTTTTGAAGGCAGCACTCCTTTTGAAGGCAGCACTCCTAGCGAAGGCAGCACACCTTGCGAAGGCTGCACTTCTTGCGAGGGTACCACACCCTGCGAATGCAGATCTCTGTGCAAAGGCAGCACTCCGTGAGAAGGCAGCACTACGTGCGAAGGCTGCACTCCGTGCGAAGGCTGCACTCCTTGCGAACGCAGCACTCCTTGCAAAGGCAGCACTCCCTGCAAAGGCAGCACTCCCTGCGAAGGCATCCCTCATTGCGAAGCAGCACTCCTAGTGATGGCAGCACTCCTTGCGAAGGCAGCTCTCCTTAGAAGGGCAGCACTCGTAGCGAGGGAAGCACTCCTTGCGAAGGCATATCTCCTTACGAAGGCAGCACTCCTTGCAGAGGCAGCACTCCTTGCGAAGGCACCACCCCTTGCGAAGCCAGCACTCGCTGCAAAGGCAGCCCTCATTGCGAAGGCAGCACTCCTTGCTAAGGCAGCACTCCTTGCGAAGGCAGCACTCCTTGCGAAGGCAGCACTCCTTGCGAAGGCAGCACTCCTTGCGAAGGCAGCACTCATTGGAAGGCAGCACGCATTGGAAGGCAGCACTCGTTGCAAAGGCAGTACTCCCTGAGAAGGCAGCACTACTTACGAAGGCAGCACTCTTTGCGAAGGCAGCACTCCTTGTGAACGCAGCACTCCTTGCGAAGGCAACACCCCTTGCAAAGGCAGCACTCTCTGCAAAGGCAGCACTCCTTTCGAAGGCACCATCCCATGCGAAGGCAGCACTCCCTGCGAAGGCAGCACTTATTGCGAAGGCAGCACACTGTGCGTAGGCTGCACTCCGTGTGAAGGCTAGCTATCTGTGCGAAGGCTGCACTCCGTGCGAAGTTAGCACTCCTTGCGAAGGCAGCGCTCCTTGCGAAGGCAGCACTCCTTGCGAAGGCAGCACTCCTTGCGAAGGCAGCACTCCTTGCAAAGGCAGCACTCCTTGCGAAGGCAGCACTCCCTGCGTAGGCAGCACTCCCTGCGAAGGCAGCCCTCCTTGCGAAGGCAGCACTCTGTCAAAGGAAGCACTCCGTGTGAAGGCAGCACTATGTGCAAAGGCTGCACTCCGTGCGAAAGCAGCACTCCTTGCGAAGGCAGCACTCCTTGCGAAGGCAGCACTCCTTGCAAAGGCAGCACTCGTTGCGAAGGCAGCACTCCTTGCGAAGGCAGCACTCCTTGCGAAGGCAGCACTCCTTGCGAAGGCAGCACTCCCTGCGTAGGGAGCACTCCCTGCGAATGCAGCACTCCTAGCGAAGGCAGCACTCCTAGCGAAGGCAGCACTCCTTGTGAAGGCAGCACTCCTTGCGAAGGCAGCACTCCTTGCATAGGCAGCACTCCTTGCAAAGGCAGCACTCCTTGCGAAGGCAACAGTCCATGCAAAGGCAGCACTTCTTGCGGTGGCAGCACTCTGTGCAAAGGCAGCACTCCCTGCAAAGGCAGCACTCTATGCAAAGGCTGCACTCCTTGCGAAGGCAGCACTCTTTGCGAAGGCAGCCCTCCTTGCGAAGGCAGCACTCTGTCAAAGGAAGCACTCCGTGTGAAGGCAGCATTACATGCGAAGGCTGCACTCCGTGCGAAGGCAGCACTCCTTGCGAAGGCAGCACTCCTTGCGAAGGCACCACTCCCTGCGAAGGCAGCACTCCCTGCGTAGGCAGCACTCCCTGCGAAGGCAGCCCTCCTTGCGAAGGCAGCACTCTGTCAAAGGAAGCACTCCGTGTGAAGGCAGCACTATGTGCGGAGGCTGCACCCCGTGCGAAAGCAGCACTCCTTGCAAAGGCTGCACTCCTTGCGAAGGCAGCATTCCTTGTGAAGGCAGCTCTCCTTGCGAAGGCAGCACTCCCTGCATAGGCAGCACTCCCTGCGAAGGCAGCACTCCTAGCGAAGGCAGCACTCCTAGCGAAGGCAGCACTCCTTGCGAAGGCAGCAATCCTTGCAAAGGCAGCACTCCTTGCGAAGGCAACAGTCCATGTGAAGGCAGCAATCCTTGCGAAGGCAGCACTCCTTGCGAAGGCAGCATTCCTTGCGAAGGCTGCACTCCTTGCGAAGGCTGCACTCCTTGCGAAGGCTGCACTCCTTGCGAAGGCAGCACTCTGAGCAAAAGCAGCACTCCATGCGAAGGCTGCACTCCGTGCGAAGGCAGCACTCCTTGCAAAGGCAGCACTCATTGGGAAGGCAGCACTCCTTGCGAAGTCAGCCCTCCTTCCGAAAGCAGCACTCCTAGCGATGGCAGCACTCCTTGCGGAACCAGCTCTCCTTAGAAGGGCAGCACTCCTAGCGAAGGCAGCACTCCTTGCGAAGGCAGCACTCCTTGCGAAGGCACCACCCCAAGCGAAGGCAGCACTCCTTGCAAAGGCAGCACTCATTGGAAGGCAGCACTCGTTGCAAAGGCAGTACTCCCTGCGAAGGCAGCAGTACTTGCGAAGGTATTACCCCTTGCGAAGGCAGCACTCCCTGCGAAGGGAGCCCTCCTTGCGAAGGCAGCCCTCCGTGCGAAGGCAGCACTTCTAGCGAAGGCAGCACTCCTTGGAAGGCAGCACTCCTTGCAAGAGCAGCTTTCCTTGCGAAGGCAGCTCTCCTTGCGAAGGCAGCACTCCCTGCGTAGGCAGCACTCCCTGCGAAGGCAGCACTCCTAGCGAAGGCAGCACTCCTAGCGAAGACAGCACTCCTTGCAAAGGCAGCACTCCTTGCGAAGGCAGCACTCCTTGCGAAGGCAACAGTTCATGCAAAGGGAGCACTCCTTGCGGAGGCAGCACTATGTGCAAAGGCAGCACTCCCTGCAAAGGCAGCACTCTGTGCAAAGGCAGCACTCCTTGCGAAGGCAGCACTCCTTGCGAAGGCATTTCTCCCTGCGAAGGCAGCAATCCTTGCAAAGGCAGCACTACTGGCGAAGACAAAACCCCTTGCGAAGACAACACTCCCTACAAAGGCAGGCCTCGTTGCGAAGGCAGCACTCCTTGTGAAGGCAGCACTCCTTGCGAAGGCAGCACTCCTTGCAAAGGCAGCACTCATTGGAAGGCAGCACTCGTTGCAAAGGCAGTACTCCCTGCGAAGGCAGCAGCACTTGCAAAGGCATTACCCCTTGCGAAGCAGCACTCCCTGCGAAGGGAGCCCTCCTTGCGAAGGCAGCCCTCCGCGCGAAGTTAGCACTTCTAGCGAAGGCAGCACTCCTTGGAAGGAAGCACTCCTTGCGAAGGCAGCACTCCTTGCGAAGGCAGTACTACATGCGAAGGCAACACTCCTTGCGAAGGCAGCACTCCTTGCGAAGGCAGCACTCGTTGTGAACGCAGCACTCCTTGCGAAGTCAACACTCCTTGCAAAGGCAGCACTCCCTGCGAAGGCAGCACTCCTTGCGAAGGCGCCACCCCATGCGAAGGCAGCACTCCCTGCGAAGGCAGCACCTCTTGCGAAGGCAGCACTCTGTGCGTATGCTGCGCTCCGTGCGGCGGCAGCAATTTGTGCAAAGGCAGCACTCCTTGCGAAGGCAGCACTCCTTGCGAAGGCTGCACTCCGTACGAAGGCAGCACACCTAGCGAAGGCAGCACTCTGTCCTAAGGCAGCACTCCTTGGGAAGGCAGCACTCCTTGCGAAGGCAGCACTCCTTGCAAAGGCTGCACTCCTTGCGAAGGCAGCACTCCTTGCGAAGGCAGCACTCCTTGCGAAGGCAGCACTCCTTGCGAAGGCAGCACTCCTAGCGAAGGCAGCCCTCATTGCGAAAGCAGCACTCCTTGCGAAGACAGCACTCTTTGCGAAGGGAGCACTACTTGCGAAGGCAGCACTCCTTGGAAGGCAGCACTCCTTGCAAAGGCAGTACTCCCTGCAAAAGCAGAACTACTGGCGAAGGCATTACCCCTTGCGAAGGCAGCACTCCCTGCGAAGGCAGCCCTCTTTGCGAAGGCAGTCCTCCTTGCGAAGGCAGCATCCGTAGCGAAGGCAGCACTCCTTGCGATGGCAGCGCTCCTTGCAAAGGCAGCACTCCTTGGGAAGGCAGCACTCCTTGCGAAGTCAGCCCTCCTTGCGAAAGCAGCACTCCTAGCGATGGCAGCACTCCTAGCGATGGCAGCACTCCTTGCGGAACCAGCTCTCCTTAGAAGGGCAGCCCTCCTAGCGAAGGCAGCACTCCTTGCGAAGGCAGCACTCCTTGCGAAGGCACCACCCCATGCGAAGGCAGCACTCCCTGCAAAGGCAGCCCTCATTGCGAAGGCAGCACTCCTTGCGAAGGCAGCGCTCCTTGCGAAGGCAGCACTCCTTGCGAAGGCAGCACTCCTTGCGAAGGCAGCACTCCTTGCGAAGGCAGTACTCATTGGGAGGCAGCACTCGTTGCAAAGGCAGTACCCCTGAGAAGGCAGCACTACTTGCGAATGCATTACCCCTTGCGAAGGCAGAACTCCCTCGGAAGGCAGACCTCCTCTCGAAGGCAGCCCTCCTTGCGAAGACAACACTCCTAGCGAAGGCAGCACTCCTTGCGAAGGCAGCATTCCTTTCGAAGGCAGTACTCCTTGCGAAGGCAGCACTCCTTTTGAAGGCAGCACTCCTAGCGAAGGCTGCACACCTTGCGAATGCAGCACTTCTTGCGAAGGCACCACACCCTGCGAATGCAGATATCTGTGCAAAGGCAGCACTCCGTGGGAAGGCAGCACTACGTGCAAAGGCTGCACTCCGTGCGAAGGCAGCACCCCTTGCGAAGGCAGCACTCCTTGCGAAGGCAGCACTCCTAGCGAAGGCAGCACTCCATGCGAAGGCAGCACTTCTTGCGAAGGCACCACTCAATGCGAATGCAGATCTCTTTGCAAACGCAGCACTCCGTGCGAAGGCAGCACTACGTGCGAAGGCTGCACTCCTTGTGAAGGCAGCACTCATTGCGAAGGCAGTACTCCTTGCGAAGGCAGCACTCCTTGCGAAGGCAGCGCTACTTTCGAAGGCAGCACTCCCTGCGTAGGCAGCACTCCCCGCGAAGGCAGCACTCCTAAAGAAGGTAGCACTCCTAGCGAAGGCAGCACTCCTAGCGAAGGCAGCACTCCTTGCAAAGGCAGCACTCCTTGCAAAGGCAGCACTCCTTGCAAAGGCAGCACTCCTTGCGAAGGCAACAGTCCATGCAAAGGCAGCACTCCTTGCGGAGGCAGCACTCTGTGCAAAGGCAGCACTCCCTGCAAAGGCAGCACTCTGTGCAAAGGCAGCACTCCTTGCGAAGGCAGCACTCTTTGCAAAGGCAGCCCTCCATGCGAAGGCAGCACTCTGTCAAAGGAAGCACTCCTTGCGAAGGCAGCACCCCTTGCGACGGCAGCACTCCTTGCGAAGGCAGCACTCCTTGCGAAGGCAGCACTCCTTGCGAGGGCAGCACTCCTTGTGAAGGCTGCACTCCTTGTGAAGGCTGCACTCCTTGCGCAGGCAGCACTCTGAGCAAAAGCAGCACTCCATGCGAAAGCTGCACTCCATGCGAAGGCAGCACTCCTTGCAAAGGCAGCACGCATTGGAAGGCAGCACTCGTTGCAAAGCAGTACTCCCTGCGAAGGCAGCAGTACTTGCGAAGGCATTACCTCTTGCGAAGGCAGCACTTCCTGCGAAGGGAGCCCTCCTTGCGAAGGCAGCCCTCCGTGCGAAGGCAGCACTTATAGCGAAGGCAGCACTCCTTGGAATGCAGCACTCCTTGCGAAGGCAGCACTCCTTCCGAAGGCAGCTCTCCTTGCGAAGGCAGCACTCCCTGCGTAGGCAGAACTCCCTGTGTAGGCAGCACTCCTTGCGAAGGCTGCACTCCTAGCGAAGGCAGCACTTCTAGCGAAGGCAGCACTCCTTGCGAAGGCAGCACTCCTTGCAAAGGCAGCACTCCTTGCGAAGGCAGCACTCCCTGCGAAGGCAGCACTCCCCGCGTAGGCAGCACTCCCTGCGAAGGCAGCCCTCCGTGCGAAGGCAGCTCTCCGTGCGAAGGCAGCACTCTGTCAAAGGAAGCACTCCGTGTGAAGGCAGCACTATGTGCGAAGGCTGCACTCTGTGCAAAGGCAGCACTCTGTGCAAAGGCAGCACTCCCTGCAAAGGCAGCACTCTGTGCAAAGGCAGCACTCCTTGCGAAGGCAGCACTCCTTGCGAAGGCAGCACTCCTTGCAAAGGCTGCACTCCTTGCGAAGGCAGCACTCCTTGCGAAGGCAGCACTCTGAGCAAAAGCAGCACTCCATGCGAAGGCCTCACTCCATGCGAAGGCAGCACTCCTTGCGAAGGCAGCACTCATTGGAAGGCAGCACTCGTTGCAAAGGCAGTACTCCCTGCGAAGGCAGCAGTACTTGCGAAGGCATCACCCCTTGCGAAGGCAGCACTCCCTGCGAAGGGAGCCCTCCTTGCGAAGGCTGCACTCCGTACGAAGGCAGCACTCCTAGCGAAGGCAGCACTCCGTCCTAAGGCAGCACTCCTTGGGAAGGCAGCACTCTTTGGGAAGGCAGCACTCCTTGCGAAGGCAGCACACCTTGCGAAGGCTGCACTCCTTGCGAAGGCAGCACTCCTTGTGAAGGCAGCACTCCTTGCAAAGGCAGCACTCTGTCAAAGGAAGCACTCCGTGCGAAGGCTGCACTCTGTGCGAAGGCAGCACTCCTTGCGAAGGCAGCACCTCTTGCGAAGGCAGCACTCCTTGCGAAGGCAGCACTCCTAGCGAAGGCAGCCCTCATTGCAAAGGCAGCCCTCCTTGCGAAGGCAGCACTCCTAGCGAAGGAAGCACTCCTTGTGATGGCAGCGCTCCTTGCAAAGACAGCACTCCTTGCGAAGACAGCACTCCTTGCGAAGACAGCACTCCTTGCAAAGGCAGCACTCCTTGCAGATGCAGCACTCCCTGCGAAGGCATTACTCCTTGCGAAGGCACCACTCCTTGTGAAGGCAGCACTCCCTGCAAAGGCAGCACTCCTTTCGAAGGCAGTACTCCTTGCAAAGGCAGCACTCCTTTTGAAGGCAGCACTCCTTTTGAAGGCAGCACTCCTAGCGAAGGCAGCACACCTTGCGAAGGCTGCACTTCTTGCGAGGGTACCACACCCTGCGAATGCAGATCTCTGTGCAAAGGCAGCACTCCGTGAGAAGGCAGCACTACGTGCGAAGGCTGCACTCCGTGCGAAGGCTGCACTCCTTGCGAACGCAGCACTCCTTGCAAAGGCAGCACTCCCTGCAAAGGCAGCACTCCCTGCGAAGGCATCCCTCATTGCGAAGCAGCACTCCTAGTGATGGCAGCACTCCTTGCGAAGGCAGCTCTCCTTAGAAGGGCAGCACTCGTAGCGAGGGAAGCACTCCTTGCGAAGGCATATCTCCTTACGAAGGCAGCACTCCTTGCAGAGGCAGCACTCCTTGCGAAGGCACCACCCCTTGCGAAGCCAGCACTCGCTGCAAAGGCAGCCCTCATTGCGAAGGCAGCACTCCTTGCTAAGGCAGCACTCCTTGCGAAGGCAGCACTCCTTGCGAAGGCAGCACTCCTTGCGAAGGCAGCACTCCTTGCGAAGGCAGCACTCATTGGAAGGCAGCACTCATTGGAAGGCAGCACTCGTTGCAAAGGCAGTACTCCCTGAGAAGGCAGCACTACTTACGAAGGCAGCACTCTTTGCGAAGGCAGCACTCCTTGTGAACGCAGCACTCCTTGCGAAGGCAACACCCCTTGCAAAGGCAGCACTCTCTGCAAAGGCAGCACTCCTTTCGAAGGCACCATCCCATGCGAAGGCAGCACTCCCTGCGAAGGCAGCACTTATTGCGAAGGCAGCACACTGTGCGTAGGCTGCACTCCGTGTGAAGGCTAGCTATCTGTGCGAAGGCTGCACTCCGTGCGAAGTTAGCACTCCTTGCGAAGGCAGCGCTCCTTGCGAAGGCAGCACTCCTTGCGAAGGCAGCACTCCTTGCGAAGGCAGCACTCCTTGCAAAGGCAGCACTCCTTGCGAAGGCAGCACTCCCTGCGTAGGCAGCACTCCCTGCGAAGGCAGCCCTCCTTGCGAAGGCAGCACTCTGTCAAAGGAAGCACTCCGTGTGAAGGCAGCACTATGTGCAAAGGCTGCACTCCGTGCGAAAGCAGCACTCCTTGCGAAGGCTGCACTCCTTGCGAAGGCAGCACTCCTTGTGATGGCAGCTCTCCTTGTGTAGGCAGCACTCCCTGCGTAGGCAGCACTCCCTGCGAAGGCAGCACTCCTAGCGAAGGCAGCACTCCTAGCGAAGGCAGCACTCCTAGCGAAGGCAGCACTCCTAGCGAAGGCAGCACTCCTAGCGAAGGCAGCAATCCTTGCAAAGGCAGCACTCCTTGCGAAGGCAGCACTCCTTGCGAAGGCAACAGTCCATGCAAAGGCAGCACTCCTGGCGGAGGCAGCACTCTGTGCAAAGGCAGCACTCCCTGCAAAGGCAGCGCTCTGTGCAAAGGCAGCACTCCTTGCGAAGGCAGCACTCCTTGCGAAGGCATTTCTCCTTGCGAAGGCAGAACTCCTTGCAAAGGCAGCACTCCTGGCGAAGGCAAAACCCCTTAGGAAGACAGCACTCCCTACAAAGGCAGCCCTCGTTGCGAAGGGAGCACTCCTTGCGAAGGCAGCACTCCTTGCGATGGCAGCACTCCTTGCAAAGGCAGCACTCATTGGAAGGCAGCACTCGTTGCATAGGCAGTACTCCCTGTTTGCGAAGGCAGCCCTCCTTGCGAAGGCAGCACTCCTAGCGAAGGCAGCACTCCTTTCGATAGTAGCGCTCCTTGCAAATGCAGCACTCCTTGCGAAGGCAGCACACCTTGTGAAGGCAGCAATCCTTGCGGATGCAGCACTCCCTGCGAAGGCAACACTCCTTGCGAATGCACCACTCCTTGCGAAGGCAGTACTCCCTGCAAAGGCAGCACTCCCTGCGAAGGCAGCCCTCCTTGCGAAAGCAGCACACCTTGCGAAGTCAGTACTCATTGGAAGGCAGCACTCGTTGCAAAGGCAGTACTCCCTGAGAAGGCAGCACTACTTGCGAAGTCATTACCCCTTGCCAAGGCAGCACTCCCTGCGAAGGCAGCCCTCCTCTCGAAGGCAGCCCTCCTTGCGAAGACAGCCTTCCTAGTGAAGGCAGCACTCCCTGCGAAGGCAGCCCTCCTTGCGAAGGCAGCCCTCTTTGCGAGGGCAACACTCCTAGCGAAGGCAGCACACATTGCGAAGGCAGTACTCCTTGCAAAGGCAGCACTCCTTGCGAAGGCAGCACCCCTTGCGGAGGCACCACTCATTCTGAACGCAGCACTCCTTGCAAAGGCAGCACTCCTTGCGAAGGCAGCACTCCTTGCGAAGGCAGCACTCCTTGCGAAGGCAGCACTCCTTGCGAAGGCAGCACTCCATGCGATGGCAGTACTCCTTGGGAAGGCAGCACTCCTTGGGAAGGCAGCACTCCTTGGAAGGCAGCACTCCTTGGGAAGGCAGCACTCCTTGGGAAGGCAGCACTCCTTGCGAAGGCAGCAATTTTTCGAAGGCAGCACTCCTTGCGAAGGCAGCACTCCCTGCGAAGGCAGGACTCCTTGTGAAGGCAGCACTCCTTGCGAAGGCAGCACTCCTAGCGAAGGCAACAGTCCTTGCGATGGCAGCGCTCCTTGCAAAGGCAGCACTCTTTGCTAAGGCGGCACTGCTTGCGAAGGCAGCACTCCTTGTGGATGCAGCACTCCCTGCGAAGGCAGCACTCCTTGTGAAGGCAGCACTCCTTGCGAAGGCAGCACTCCCTGCAAAGGCAGCACTCCCTGCAAAGTCAGCCCTCCTTGCGAAAGCAGCACTCCTAGCGATGGCAGCACTCCTTGCGAAGCCAGCTCTCCTTAGAAGGGCAGCACTCCTAGCGAAGGCAGCACTCCTTGCAAAGGCAGCACACCTTGCAAAGGCACCAGCCGTTGCGAAGGCAGCACTCCCTGCAAAGGCAGCTCTCATTGCGAAGGCTGCACTCCTTGCGAAGGCAGCACTCCTTGCGAAGGCAGCACTCCTTGCGAAGGCAGCACTCCTTGCGAAGGCAGAACTCATTGGGAGGCAGCACTCATTGGGAGGCAGCACTCGTTACAAAGGCAGTACTCCCTGAGAAGGCAGCACTACTTGAAAATGCATTACCCCTTGCGAAGGCAGCACTCCCTGCGATGGCAGCCCTCCTCTCGAAGGCAGCTCTCAGTGCGAAGACAACACTCCTAGCGAAGGCAGCACTCCTTGTGAAGGCAGCACTCCTTTCGAAGGCGGTACTCCTTGCGAAGGCAGCACTCCTTTTGAAGGCAGCACTCCTAGCGAAGGCTGCACACCTTGCGAAGGCAGCACTTCATGCGAAGGCACCACACCCTGCGAATGCAGCTCTCTGTGCAAAGGCAGCACTCCGTGGGAAGGCAGCACTCCGTGCGAAGGCAGCACTCCATGCGAAGGGAACACTCCTTGCGAAGGCAGCACTCCTTGCGAAGGCAGCACTCCTTGTGAAGGCAGCGCTCCTTTTGCAGGCAGCACTACTTGGAATGCAGCATTCCTTGCAAAGGCAGTACTCCCTGCGAAGGCAGCACTCCTTGCGAAGGCAGCACTCCTTGCGAAGGCAGCATTCTGTGCAAAGGCAGCACACCTTGCGAAGGCAGCACACTGTGCCAAGGCAGCACTCCTTGCGAAGGCAGCACTACATGCGATGGCATCACTCCCAGCGAAAGCAGCACTCCGTGCGGAGGCGGCAATCCAAGCGAAGGCAGCACTCCCTGTGAAGGCAGCACTCCTAGCAAAGGCAGCACTCCGTGTGAAGGCAGCACTCCTTGCGAAGGCAGCACTCCTTGCGAAGGCAGCACTCTGTGCAAAGGCATCACTCTGTGCAAAGGCAGCACTCCGTGCGAAGGCAGCACTACATGCGAAGTCAGCATTTCTAGCGAAGGCAGCAGTCCGTGCGAAGGCACCACCCCCTGCGACCGCAGCCCTCCCTGCGAATGCAGCACTCCTAGCGAAGGCAGCACTCCTAGCGAAAGCACCACTCCTAGCGAAGGCACCACTCCTAGCGAAGGCACCACTCCTAGCGAAGGCACCACTCCTAGCGAAGGCAGCACTCCTAGCGAAGGCAGCACTCCTAGCGAAGGCAGCACTCCCTGCGAAGGCAGCACTCCCTGCGAAGGCAGCACTCCTAGCAAAGGCAGCACTCCTTGCGAAGGCAGCACTCCTTGCGAAAGCAGCACTCCTTGCGAAAGCAGCACTCCATGCGAAAGCAGCACTGTGTGCAAAGGCAGCACTCCTTGCAAAGGCAGCCCTCTGTGCAAAGTCAGCAATCCGTGCGCAGGCAGCACTCCTTGCAAAGACAGCACTCCTTGCGAAGGCAGCACTCCTTGCGAAGGCAGCACTTCTTGGAAGGAAGCACTCCTTGCGAAGGCATCACTCCTTGTGAAGGCTGCACTCCTTGCGAAGGAAGCACTCCTTGCGAAGGCAGCACTCTGTGCAAAGGCAGCACTCCTTGCGAAGGCAGCACTCCTTGCTAAGGCAGCACTCCTTGCGAAGGCAGCACTCTGTGCAAAGGCAGCACTCGCTGCGAAGGCAGCACTCCTTGCGAAGGCAGCACTCTGTGCAAAGGCAGCACTCTGTGCACAGGCAGCACTCTGTGCTTAGGCAGCACTCTGTGCAAAGGCAGCACTCTGTGCAAAGGCAGCACTCTGTGCAAAGGCAGCACTCCTTGCGAAGGCAGCACTCCTTGCGAAGGCAGCACTCCTTGCGAAGGCAGCACTACGTGCGAAGGCAACACTCCTAGCGAAGGCAGCACTCCGCGCGAAGGCAGCACTCCTAGCGAAGGCAGCACTCTTAGCGAAGGCAACACTCCGTGCGAAGCCAGCACTCCCTGCCAAGGCAGCACTCCTAGCAAAGGCAGCACTCCTAGCAAAGGCAGCACTCTGTGCAAAGGCAGCACTCTGTGCAAAGGCAGCACTCTGTGCAAAGGCAGCACTCTGTGCAAAGGCAGCACTCTGTGCAAAGGCAGCACTCTGTGCAAAGTCAGCACTCTGTGCAAAGGCAGCACTCTGTGCAAAGGCAGCACTCCTTGCGAAGGCAGCACTCCTTGCGAAGGCAGCACTCCTTGCGAAGGCAGCACTACGTGCGAAGGCATCACTCGTAGCGAAGGCAGCATTCCGCGTGAAGGCAGCACTCTATGCAAAGGCAGCACTCACTGCGAAGGCAGCACTCCTTGCGAAGGCAGCACTCCTTGCGAAGGCAGCACTCCTTGCGAAGGCAGCACTCCTTGCAAAGGCAGCACTCCTTGCGAAGGCAGCACTCCTTGCGAAGGCAACAGTTCATGCAAAGGGAGCACTCCTTGCGGAGGCAGCACTCTGTGCAATGGCAGCACTCCCTGCAAAGGCAGCACTCTGTGCAAAGGCAGCTCTCCTTGCGAAGGCAGCACTCCTTGCGAAGGCATTTCTCCTTGCGAAGGCAGCACTCCTTGCAAAGGCAGCACTCCTTGCAAAGGCAGCACTCCTTGCAAAGGCAGCACTCCTGGCGAAGACAAAACCCCTTGCGAAGACAGCACTCCCTACAAAGGCAGCCCTCGTTGCGAAGGCAACACTCCTTGCGAAGGCAGCACTCCTTGCGAAGGCAGCACTCCTTGCAAAGGCAGCACTCCTTGCAAAGGCAGCACTCATTGGAAGGCAGCACTCGTTGCAAAGGCAGTACTCCCTGCGAAGGCAGCAGCACTTGCAAAGGCATTACCCCTTGCAAAGCAGCACTCTCTGCGAAGGGAGCCCTTCTTGCGAAGGCAGCCCTCCGTGCGAAGTTAGCACTTCTAGCGAAGGCAGCACTCCTTGGAAGGAAGCACTCCTTGCGAAGGCAGCACTCCTTGCGAAGGCAGTACTACTTGCGAAGGCAACACTCCTTGCGAAGGCAGCACTCCTTGCGAAGGCAGCACTCGTTGTGAACGCAGCACTCGTTGCGAAGGCAACACTCCTTGCAAAGGCAACACTCCCTGCGAAGGCAGCACTCCTTGCGAAGGCAGCACTCCTTGCGAAGGCAGCACTCTGTCAAAGGAAGCACTCCATGTGAAAGCAGCACTATGTGCGAAGGCTGCACTCTGTGCGAAGGCAGCACTCCTTGCGAAGGCAGCACTCCTTGCGAAAGCAGCACTCCTTGCGAAGGCAGCACTCCTAGCGAAGGCAGCCCTCATTGCGAAAGCAGCACTCCTTGCGAAGGGAGCACTCCTTGCGAAGGGAGCACTCCTTGCGAAGGCAGCACTCCTTGGAAGGCAGCACTCCTTGCAAAGGCAGTACTCCCTGCGAAAGCAGAACTACTGGCGAAGGCATTACCCCTTGCGAAGGCAGCACTCCCTGCGAAGGCAGCCCTCTTTGCGAACGCAGCCCTCCTTGCGAAGGCAGCACTCCTAGCGAAGGCAGCACTCATTGCGATGGCAGCGCTCCTTGCAAAGGCAGCACTCCTTGCGAAGGCAGCACACCTTGCAAAGGCAGCACTCCTTGCGGATGCAGCACTCCCTGTGAAGGCAGCACTTCTTGTGAAGGCACCACTCCTTGCGAAGGCAGCACTCCCTGCAAAGGCAGCACTCCCTATGAAGGCAGCCCTCCTTGCGAAAGCAGCACCCCTAGCGAAGGCAGCACTCCTTGCGAAGGCAGCTCTCCTTAGAAGGGCAGCACTCCTAGCGAAGGCAGCACTCCTTGCGAAGGCATATCTCCTTGCGAAGGCAGCACTCCTTGCAAAGGCAGCACCCCTTGCGAAGGCACCACCCCTTGCGAAGGCAGCACTCCCAGAAAGGCAGCCCTCATTGCGAAGGCAGCACTCCGTGCGAAGGCAGCACTCCTTGCGAAGGCAGCACTCCTTGCGAAGGCAGCACTCCTTGCGAAGGCACCACCCCTTGCGAAGGCAGCACTCCCTGCAAAGGCAGCCCTCATTGCAAAGGCAGCACTCCTTGCGAAGGCAGCACTCCTTGCGAAGGCAGCACTCCTTGCGAAGGCAGCACTCCTTGCGAAGGCAGCACTCCTTGCGAAGGCAGCACTCCTTGCGAAGGCAGCACTCCTTGCGAAGGCAGCACTCCTTGCGAAGGCAGCACTCATTGGAAGGCAGCACTCGTTCAAAGGCAGTACTCCCTGAGAAGGCAGCACTACTTGCGAAGGCATTACCCCTTGCGAAGGCAGCACTCCCTGCAAAGGAAGCCCTCCTCTCGAAGGCAGCCCTCCTTGCGAAGACAGCACTCCTAGCGAAGGCAGCACTCCTTGTGAAGGCAGCACTCCTTGCGAATGCAGTACTCCTTGCGAAGGCAGTACTCCTTGCGAAAGCAGCACTCCTTGCAGAGGCAGCACTCCTTGTGAATGCAGCACTCCTTGCGAAGGCAACACTCCTTCCGAAGGCACCACCCCTTGCGAAGGCAGCACTCCCTGCGAAGGCATTACCCCTTGCGAAGGCAGCACTCCCTGTGAAGGCAGCCCTCCTTGCGAAGGCAGCACTCCTTGCAAAGGCAGCACTCCTTGCGAAGGCAGCACTCCTTGCGAAGGCAGCACTCCCTGCGAAGGAAGCCCTCCTCTCGAAGGCAGCCCTCCTTGCGAAGACAGCACTCCTAGCGAAGGCAGCACTCCTTGTGAAGGCAGCACTCCTTGCAAAGGCAGTACTCCCTGCGAAAGCAGAACTACTTGCGAAGGCATTACCCCTTGCGAAGGCAGCACTTCTTGCGAAGGCAGCCCTCCTTGCGAAAGCAGGACTCCTTGCGAATGCAGCACTCCTTGAGAAGGCAGCACTCCTTGCGAAGGCAGCACTCCTTGCGAAGGCACCACTCCTTGCGAAGGCAGCACTCCTTGCGAAGGCAGCACTCCTTGCGAAGGCAGCACTCATTGGGAGGCAGCACTCGTTGCAAAGGTAGTACTCCCGGAGAAGGCTGCACCACTTGCGAATGCATTACCCCTTGCAAAGGCAGCACTCCCTGCGAAGGTAGCCCTCCTCTCGAAGGGCAGCCCTCCTTGCGAAGACAACACTCCTAGCGAAGTCAGCACTCCTTGCGAAGGCAGCACTCCTTTTGAAGGCAGCACTCCTAGCGATGGCAGCACACCTTGCGAAGGCAGCACTTCTTGCGAAAGCACCACACCCTGCGAATGCAGATCTCTGTGCAAAGGCAGCACTCCGTGGGAAGGCAGCACTACGTGCGAAGGCTGCACTCCGTGCGAAGGCTGCACTCCTTGCGAAGGCAGCACTCCTTGCGAAGGCAGCACTCCTAGCGAAGACAGCACTCCTTGCGAAGGCAGCACTTCTTGCAAAGGCACAACTCCCTGCGAATGCAGATCTCTGTGCCAAGGCAGCACTCCGTGCGAAGGCAGCACTACGTGCGAAGGCTGCACTCCATGCGAAGGCAGCACTCCTTAGAAGGGCAGCACTCCTAGCGAAGGCAGCACTCCTTGCGAAGGCAGCACTCCTTGCGAAGGCAGCACTCCTTGCGAAGGCAGCACTCCTTGCAAAGGCAGCACTCCTTGCAAAGGCAGCACTCCTTGTGAAGGCACCACCCCTTGCGAAGGCAGAACTCCTGCAAAGGCAGCCCTCATTGCGAAGGCAGCACTCCTTGCGAATGCAACACTCCTTGCGAAGGCAGCACTCCTTGCGAAGGCAGCACTCCTTGCGAAGGCAGCACTCATTGGGAGGCAGCACTCGTTGCAAAGGTAGTACTCCCGGAGAAGGCTGCACCACTTGCGAATGCATTACCCCTTGCAAAGGCAGCACTCCCTGCGAAGGTAGCCCTCCTCTCGAAGGCAGCCCTCCTTGCGAAGACAACACTCCTAGCGAAGGCAGCACTCCTTGCGAAGGCAGCACTCCTTTTGAAGGCAGCACTCCTAGCGATGGCAGCACACCTTGCGAAGGCAGCACTTCTTGCGAAGGCACCACACCCTGCGAATGCAGATCTCTGTGCAAAGGCAGCACTCCGTGGGAAGGCAGCACTACGTGCGAAGGCTGCACTCCGTGCG
>NW_026046392.1:0-75636 GCF_023864275.1 Schistocerca cancellata | reverse complement strand
GGCCAGTCAGAAAGTGTATGATGCCCTGAGAGGGCACCATAATCTTATTCTTTGAATGTGGAACATCTGGAAAGAAAGTATGTTCTCTCCAACCCGTCTCAGACCAATCCCATTCCTCCTGAAATATATTTAATATCTGTTACTTTATTGCCTCGATGCTAGTGTGAGGTGCACCGATTATATCACGATCACGTCCAGTGTGCTATTTCTGTAACCAATAAAAGGCAGCCTGCTGTCAAATGATCAAATCGAGTGGACACACAACCCATAACAACCAACAGGGCATCTTTTGGGCTGGAGCCAAAAGCACCTACACATCTTAGTAAAACTTTTCTTTGGACTCTCCTGACTGCCAGAGCCAGCCTTGGCGTTGTTAGTCTGTGGGCCCACACACTTGCTCCATAGGAGCTAATAAACAATTGTGGTTTGTATGGATCTGTTTCACCAGCAGGTGAAAGTGCCGTTGTCCAACAGAGCCAAGGATTTAGCTGCTATTTGTTCTGTATGTGCACCAAAATTCCAACGTTCATCTAAATGCACCCCCGTCCAGTTGTAAAGTGGACACCATTGTAGGGGACCTGATCTTTCCCTCACCAGTTTGTAGAGGCCGCCCAACAGGTCCATCCCCATCTCGTCTCTAACAAGTTGTTCCCACGATTGCTGTCTGGTCTTCTGTACGTCTGTAAATGATAATGTCTTTCTTCCTGGACAGAGCTCCCCCGATAGTTGCTCCGTGCCCGCCCCACAGCCCGTTTGACTGCGGTCAGTTCTGGGGACCACGGAGTTGGCTGCCTGTGGACATACCTTGCGCCACGAGGAACTGCCAAAGCAATAGCCGTCTCCATAGAAGTTACCAAGTCTCCCACTGCTGCATTCACATTCTCTATCTCCTCCTCTGAAGGACTGAACTGCTGCGCCAGTCAGTCCCAGTCAGTTTTTGAGTAGATGTACCTTTCTTCCCAGTTTCCAGTACCTTCCAAGGCCACAGTGCCGTATCTGAAAATTATACAGTTATGGTCACTGATAGCGAGATTTTCAACAACTCTCCAGTTAATTACATGGGGCACTGCACTAATACTTGCTAAGGTGACATCTATATTGGAGACAGCACCCGCCCTACCTGAAAAAGTAGGTGGGTGACCAGGCTGATTTAAAAGTTCCTAGTGTGTCTCCATAATTACATTTTCAAGCTCAGAGCCCCGCTCATCTAGCTTCACACTGTGCCATAATGGGACCTACCATTGGCATCCATACATACAATATAGTCTGTCCTGCTAATGTTCTTAGAATCCAGTTCACCTGATGTGAGAAAACTACAATATGTAGTTAAAACTGGCAGTAAACCTTAACCATAAATAAACTCTGTGACATCAAATTAAATTGAAGCACTGTTATATGTTCATTACAAAACTGCATTACAACAGTCATTTTAATCAACTTATTGAATATCACAATAGCACTCACGGGGTGCTCCCCAGGGAAGAACACCTGCGCGGCTGTTGGAAATCCCGGGACTCAACCTGCACAGGAGCCTGGCTTTTGTATCATGAGGATGTCCGACCTCTCTTCCTCTACCATTTCCTGTAGTTCATGCTTAACCGTATGGATTCGCATGGCATTAATCTCTAACATTTCATGTCTCCCCATTATCCGGGGGGATGAAAAACATGCAGGCGGCTAGCGGGCAATGAATTTGATAGATCACATACGTTTCTACCATACATTTTGACGATATCTTTAAAGATTTTCTCGACATCAAATTTACGGCCCCTTCTAGCATACACCTGCTCTACTAAGATTTTGTTTTTATTCGGTCTTTGACTGAATATTTGCCGCCTCTAATTGAATACAGTCAACGTCCTCCGAGGCTGGGTATGTAGTGTCTTCCCCGTAACTACGTTCCTTTCGAACAAGCTGCCTCAGAGCCACTGTTAACAATGCGGGCTCTTCCAACCTTGATAGACGTAACGTGTCAGCAGAATTCTTATATATGCTACCAGGACCAACTACATTCTACAATCTACCATTATCAGTTTTATTTACAATATTTGCATCTGTCGGACCAATTGCAGCACCAAGTCTTGTAGGGCCAAACCTCTTTATCTCCCCATCTTGTTTTTGGAGTTCTCGTTCTGCAAACTGTTCCACCTCTGGTCAGCCGGCTCGTAGCTGCTTCCACATCGACGTCAGTCTGGACGCCGAAATTCACCATCGGACAGCTGGTGGACCCTGAAGGATCATCGGAACTCGCAAGTGAACCCGTGGAGAGAGCTCTACTGATTAGCCTACCCCTTTCTGCATCCCTTTTCGCTTAGCTTTGGCATTTCTTTCTAGGTGCTTTAAGGGTCACCATAATTGGTTCATTGAATTAGTCTATCGAGAATCATTTTGTAGGTGGGGCAGTCCTTCGGTCCTCCACAAGTTTAACCTCTCTTTTTACACGGTATATAATCCGGAGGCCTGTCTTTATTTGCACAGTCGTTCGTCTCAAGCCCCTACTGCCCACAATGGACACATACATCCTGAGCTTCACCACAATACTTGTTTGTATGATTTAGATCTTGTCGCGTGGTACATGGAGGAACTGCCAAATAGTCTTTAATATTGAGTACTCAGTAGCCAGTGTACAATCTGCGTATTCTCATCAGGACCTTCCATAATTCTGGTGACACCTCAATGATATAATGAACTGTTAGTTTCTCTTGTGGACCTATTTTAAATCTTAACTTGAACTGACTGTCAAATTCTTCCCTTGTAATCGAACATCAAAATTGTGAGTGTATACGGCATCCAATAAGCTGTCCGCAGACATGAATTTAAGTATGTCATGCAAACACATTAGAGGTCGTCTCTTTAATGGAGGTCCACACTTTACTTTTTGTAACAGCTGGTTCGTTAGTGTTCTTTTTTCTTTTGCTATTCTCCTGAGAGGCTGTTTCAACTATTAATACGTTTTTGGGTGTCTCGACATTGTTAATTTTAATCTTATTACATTTTGGATCAATACATTTTTGAAGTGCCATCTCCACAGTTCGAAGATCTTCACACGTCTTGGGTTTTTCTGTATTGTCTCTTTAGCCGTCAGCACTTTTCCCACCGGGGGACTTGCAATCGTGGCATGTGTTCGAGCACCTACTGGTTGGCTTCTGAACTGTTCATTCACCTTCTCCAACTCCATATTTCTCCCTTCTAGTTGTGAATTAACCATTACCTATCTAGCTACACAATACCTAATATGGTTTATTGCATAGTTGCTTATCTTCCCACTTTTGATGCAAGAATCTACAAACTTTAAAAACTCCGCATGTCATTCTGCGACAGTAATATTCACTTCTAGCTATGCATCCGCCTCGAGCACTCGAGCACATTATCACTGTCTTGATTTTCGGCCATGATGAGTATATAAGAGAGTGAAAAATGAAGGCCCGTCTCTTTCCCCAGTCCTGCCTCTGTGGCATGAGGGGAGGCTACATGCAGCTCGCCCACCAGTCCCACCCGTTGACTAGGAGCTTTCAGGAACTGAACTACTAGGTTTAGCAACTACTAGGTTTAGCACACCTTGGGCACAGCGTAGTAGTCCTCTTCAGTGACTGCATCAACAAAGTATTGACCCGCTGCCTTACTGACGAATACTGCCCGCATCATCCTGACGTCCTTGAAGATATGATTCTGTACTGGATATTGGTCTGTTATGGGGATCAGAATTTTGCAAACTTGGTTGTCTCCCTGTCCAATTATGTAGCTCTTCAAACCAGCCATGTTCCACTAACAATTGGAGAGCAATTGTTATTAGTGTCCATCCCTTTTGTCTTAGGCCCTCGAATCATCCTGTGTGACCATACCATAATGTATCACACTCCTCAGGGCACCCCTGTGGATTCACAATCAAACTAGTAGGTGGGATGACAGTGCCACTATGAACTGTTCAAAAAACCTGTGGGTATGAGCATACTGGCTGGGAGTTCCGATTAGAGAGTCCAAGAACGAAAAGAACTTATATGAGTGTGACACAAATTCCAAGAGGAAAAATCAATACTACAATGTATGCTTAAAAGTTTTAATGCGTTGCAACTGGTGTCAGAGAAGAATAGAAAGCTCTTAACAAATTTCCTTTCATCTAGAGTCATAGATTGCTGAGGATAGTAGGGAAATATGAATTTGGAAATGTTTGACTCTGTGACTACAAAATACATCCGCATTCCCAACACCACCATAGCTAATTGACAGGGCAGTATTTTTAACTCTCTTTCTTTTGCATAAAGTATTATAATTCTCCAGCTATCTGGAAAACTCTTATCTGCCAACAACTTGCATGTGTCTTAATTTACAATATTGATTCTATTTAATATCTCTTCTAGGACCCTCCTACTCGTGCCTCCATTGGGAGGGGTGTATCCTAATTTTTGAGGACAGTAAATGGGTCTTAATTCCTCTCCTTACGCGGCAAGAGTCTTACCTACTATCAGTTCTGTGTAGTCAAGTCTGTAATCAAAATAAAGGTTTTACAGAATTCTACTAAACTCCAATGTAGGAACGTGAGCTCAGAAGAGTCCACATTATCAATTTTCCCTCCCATATCCAAAAAGGAGATATGAAATTGTCTTTTGAGCAAGCCTACAGTGTTTGTTTTGCAAACTGTGTCTGGATGGTTACGTGTCTTCCCTATGGTTTTCACTTTCCAACAACCTGCTTCCTCATCTACTGTGGGATATTCCAGTGTCATTAGGTGCCATGTAACTCTGATAGTTGGTTAGGTGACAGTTGGGCTGCTCTGATATAGTTGAGAATCCGTGCTGCACATTGGTGATTAGAAGAGGAGATATCCCCCTCAAGCGATTGAAGGTATGTTTTGCTAATCCCTACATCATAATGATTGTGAATGAGTATACCATAAACTATAGATTAAAATCTACTGATTTCTTCAAACAGAGAGTTTCCTAACATCTCAAAAGATCCATCATAGATACTGTAAATATTCACTAGAAATTGTTCTGATAATTTTCCAGGTATATTTCTTCGTAAGGTGTTGTGAGACCAGATGGAAAAGGTCCTAGCCATTTTGATGCCACAAATCATTATGACTTGCTCATAACCTATTGCATAAACGTTGTCGTCATGTTCATTGTCAAATGTGAAAAGACACAAGAGACCAGAATAGAAGACTTTTCTCAAACCCCATATAATTTATTGTATTCTTTCCAACTATTCTGAAATGGGTCATTTTTTTCTCTGGCTTTTTTGCATACATCTCGTTAAATGTGTCCAATCTCGTGTGAAACAGAGCCTTCTTAAATCTTCTGCTGAAATTCCAGGAGTGATGCAGGATACTGCCATACCTAAGTATTCATGCACCTTTGTGACAGTTTCAAGTACAATGTTGTGTGGATCTTGGTAATGTTGAGAAACCCGGGGATTCTGTGGGATGCTCTCATCAGATAGAGTTTGTAATATTTTCCCCTAAACTTTCTCAGCATCAATTTTAACGGTGTAACTATTGATTCCTAGACTGCGGAGACCTTTAACTGCGTGAGCCATGTAAGGGGGACACGTGTCCTCTGGAAGGATTAAATACACTCAAATTTCCTTTGTGGTAGGAAACTGCAGATGAGCATCAGGTATTCGAGGATGTCTTCCTCGTTTCATAGGTACAGTGAGAGTCCGCCAGTTGGCACTGAGGCCGTAGCTGTCCCCCCCGTGAGGTGTGGATGAGTGTGGCGACGTGTTGCACAATGCCCGCCGTTGAAACGCAGGTGCCAAGATAATCGGTGTTCAAAACTTGATACATGGTAACTTAAAAAGGTGTGTGTGAATGTAAGATATTACACCCATTTCTTTAAAAATCCTACTCCACTCGAGCCACTGCAATGATTCATTTCTTTTCTGAATGCCTGGTTTACTTTTCCTTGACCCAGCTATTATTGTTTCACTGAATTTTGATATTTCTACAAAGGATTTAACTAGCAATATGCTGTTGTGTAGTAATGTGGCTATCTTACCATCAACCTAAAATTTTTCCATCACTTTGTGTATGGAATAATACAGCTTTGTAAAATTACAAAAATGTGATGATAATGATCTTACCTGCTGCTGGTGCTTTCAAATTCAGCCAGTGTATGTTTAGCTAATATCTGTTCTACAGATGATCAGTTTTTTTACATGTACCCAAATATTTTACTGTTTGGTAAGTGGGTGTTGTTCTATTATACAGAGAACAAACAAATTTTGCTATCAATGTCGAAGCTGGTAAGCTTGTTGAATCAAGGAAAAGCAACATAAAATGGCGGCCAATCAGAGAAAAATGTGAGTACGTGTGTCTACATACCGAGTACTTGCTATGCTAAATAGAGCACAGATGGCTAATTCATCTGAAGTTAATTTCTTACACTGAATAGTCAACACTGGGCAAAATAACATCCAAAACCGATAATGACGGACAGGAGCTTTTTATGATGTGTAACGGGTAAAGCTTAACTATTAAATTAGTTATGCTGGAAGTATCACAGTATCAATTTGTTGGCGTAGTAAACTGGAGTATATAAACAGCGACGTAGTTAGGCAGTTAATGTGAGGTAACAAGAGGCAAAATGTTCTTAATAATTAAATCTAGAAGGCAATGTGTTTCAATTTTTGATAATGCATAGATAATATCAATGAAACATTATGCTGAACACTTACATTGCAGCTTTCAACTGACTAAAACATAATATGAACTGACTTTAAAACACTTGTTTATCAAGTTTTATTACTACAGTAAACTTTCTTTTAAGACACTCTTTAAGGGTCTGCAGGTAAAATGTGAAAAGTCTTAAATGATAAGCAATTTTTGTTTCCATAGTGCCTGCTTTTGCAGGAAGTAAGGTTGATATGCAACTACATAAAGCATTTCCAGATAATATAGAAATAATTAAATGCAGCAATAGAATCAAAATTAAATTATTTCATACAGTAAAATAGTAACTGTTGTTTGTGAGGGCAGAAATGACACATTTTTATAAATTTTTGAATTTTCTACTTCTTCAGTATGCACTGTTGCTTAAGCACAGAGTTGACTGTAGGGGTAATCATACAGTCTATGAATACCCCTACAGGTCACATCACCAGTTGTTTTGCACATTCTGTGCCCAAGGCATCAGTGAATTCACTACCATGCTCCTTCAAATCACTGTAGTATGATCCCGGCCTTGTTACAAGGAAATTTATCCTACTGGAAGTTGCGACTGCCATCAGGGAGGCCATCGAGGTGGAGGTGGTCCACAATCATTTTCACACAGTCCTCAGCTGTCATGCTGTGTTCAATTACTGTTATAAGTCCCGCAGAAGCACAGGCAAATGTCCCTCATAGAATAGTACTGCCCTTACCAGCTTGAGTCAGTGGCTTGGTACATGTTTCACGCAAACGTTTGCACAGACGAAAGCGTATCTCAATAAAACCACTGACCGCGTCTAGCAAAACATCGTGATTTGTCCATATGTGTGACATTTTTCCACTGATCTACATAGAATGTCCATGATTCTGTGCCCACAGCAATCATTAATGGTGATTTCATTAGGTTACTGAGGGACCGTGCGTACTGTCTGCTGCAGAGAGCTATGTCCAACAATATGCACTGGACAGTTTGCGCCATAATGCTTGTGCCTGCAGGAACATTGTAATCCTTTGTCAATTGCTGCCTATCCTGCTTTACTGAGTGGGCAACCCTCTGACCGCCATGTTCTGTGGTGAGATATGCAGTGCCAACACCTTCTTATCGCCTACTTGTGGTCTCTGTGACCTTCGATCACTTTGCATTGAAGCTACTGAGAAGAGCAAGGAGACAAAAGCAACCTGCCTTTTCCAAACATGTTTATATTGGCAGATTTCCTCATTTGTGGCCCGTATCATGACTAGAATGGTTCACCATTCTTCTGTGCCCTTCTTGAAGTACTTGAGCTGGCAGACGCACCAGTCCACAACAGTGGTTTTCGTCAGACGTACGAGAGTTTGCCTGTTGGCACTGAGGGAGTTGCCGTCCCACATGTGAGTCGTGGGCGTGTGTGGCGAGGACCAGCAGAATTCCCGCCGTTGAGGTGCAGGTGCCAGGGAAAGCGGTGTTCAAAACTTGATACACGTAGTTTCATAGGTAGAAGTTTTTTTTTACAAATTACAATTTTCTAACGATAGCCCGCCGCCTAGATGAGAAAAGTGGGCTGTACAAAATCATAATTTTTTTACATTATTAATACAATACAGATGTACAGTGATGTATTTGTACAAACTTCACGTAGTGTATACAATTATTATATGAAATATCTGCCTCTTAACAGCTCCAGATTACCCGGATCGTTGCTGTCCCCAGCCGCGAAGAGGCGGGCGTAGGAAATCACTCCATTATTATGTTTGTTCTCTCCACCACCCTTAATGTTCAGAGTACTACAATAAAATCATGCAACTACAATACAAAACACATATACAAATTTACTTCATATTGTGCGCTAATATCTAACAGCAAGTACAGCATGGTATGTACACTATATATGTGTCACATTCGAGATTCAGTTATCAAGGTCAGTATTCAGTTGTCAATACTTAAGTATTGCAGTTAGACCAAACCATGAAGGCATTCTAGCCTGGAACCACCCTGTGACCTCTTCCATGTCTATTTCGTGACAGATAGACAAGTATTTCGTGACAGATAGACAAGTCTCCCCAACACAACTCAACTTGTCCTCTATGCTGTCCTGTTACGTTTGGTTCCAGTCACAGGTGTGGGATGGCCCGAGGCCCGCTGAGCCACCAGGGGCAACAGAAGGCTACTGCCCCTGGGCTGGTCAGGCCAGGATGTGCGAGACCACCCACAATTGGGCACTATGTAATGTTGGGACAGTGTATTGTCCGATGCCAATACTGCTCGGCTGGGGCTAGGGAGTAAGGCCCCCCCCCCCCGCCCCCCCCCCCCCCCCCCGCCCCCCAAGTATTCTTCAGTTGTGGTTCTGCACAAATACCGTTCTTGCATTAATCGTAATTCAATCAACTAAGCTTAATAAGATAAAAAATTTGCCCAGGTCTTGTAACATATCAAGTATTGGAATGTTTTGTAATTCTTGTCCAAGGCAACCAGCTCGAAGCTGGGACATGTAAAGACCACAGACACGCACTGGTGTTGGTCGGGTACCTATCCAGCAAAAATATGTCAGATACTGGCCTTACCCAGTCAGGCAATGAATCACACCTTGAGTAGGCTGTAAGTATTTTCATTTTAGCCTCTCCCTTAATTCTTCCTGTGTCTGATGCTTTGCATTGACTCTGCCATGTAGCTGATGTCAAATTTTTAATTTCCTGTATGTTGACCAGATGGATGCCAGTTATATCTTGTACTTTTTCAAAGGCACGCTTATATAGCCAGTGTACTGCGACATTTTATCCCATTAGTAGGTCTAATAGGCAGAAGCCCATTATGAAAAGTGTAGCATCCGTTGGTGCAGTGCTGAAGGCACCCACACACGTTATCATCACACTCTGTTGTATTCTCCGGATGTGATTAGTGGGCCACACCAGTGTGAGCCTGCGGGCCCACGTACTGGCAGCATACCATACTATTGGCACTAATGTGGAGTTGTGGTACTTTCTGGTTGCAACGGGAGGGATATGTAATCGTATTTGCCCAATGCTTGTTAATTTGTTAAGGACACCTGTAGCTTTTATAGGTACCAGACTAGTATGTGGTACGTAACTCCAAGTCTCACGAAGGTAAATGCCAAAGTATCTGATCCCACATTTTTCAGTAACTATTCGGTTATTCATTCTTATAATTGGATGTCTTAATTTACCTTTTAGTAGGATATAATGTTATTTATGAGGTGTGACTTGTAGCTTTGATGTGTTACACCATTGCATTAGTACATCAATTGCAGTTCTTGATCAAGCCTCTGTGTCAGGTCGACTGTCTCCTTTGACCGAGATGAAAAGGTCATCAGCATAGGCCACTGCCCCAAGTACTGCATTGCTGGTCTCTAGTGCATTTAGCAAAGGATCCATGTTGACATCCCAGAAAATGAGGCCACAGACGGAACCCTGTGGACATACATTGGTTATCTGTTTGAACACTACAGCACGAGGCACAGTGATCCTAGCAACCCTTATCGCGGCAATAATCCTTGAAACAACCGTATAGCGAAGCCGGATGCTCCGTGTCCCTTAATTGAGAGAAGAGAGCCGGCCACAGGTTGTCAAAGGTGCCGGATATATCCACTGTGACTCCCGGAATGTAATGTCGTGCGGATGAGAGATCAGTATTGGCAACCTTATTGATGGCATCTGCTGTTTGTTTGCCTTTACAAAACCCGAACTGCAAGTTGCTCATCCCGCACGACATTCTATGGCTCGACAGCCTACGAACAAGTAGCTTTTTAAAGGCATTACCCGGGACGTCAAGTAGACGTACAGGTCGGTACGATTTTGGTAAGGACGAGTGTTTGTCAGGGTCCTTTCTAATAGTCACAATTTCTGCAGTTTTCCATCTGGATGGAACATGTTAAACCTCGAGGTAGCGATTGTATATAGTTGTGAGATATGGTGCAATTTCGTGGGCCAGGTGCTGCAGTATTTCTGCAGTGATAGCTTCTGGTCCTCCAGCTTTTTTCTTTGCAAACTAGTACACGGCGTTCTTCAGGTCCGGAGAGAAGGGGTAAATGTCCATCTCGGTCACGTACAAGTCCGTGTGCACCTGCCTGATCTCTGCTCGGTTATCTGTATCTTCAGCAGGATTCTTAGGAAGGAGCACCTCGAGGAGCTGCTCAGCCGTGTTTTTCCAGTCATTCGTCACTTTGTCTGTGTCAGCTACTTTCGCAGGCGATAGTAGCGTTGGAGAATGCATCTTCTCTCTCACCATCTTGTACAGGAGTCCCAAAGGGTCAAGCAGCAAATGTGCATTGACAAAGTCCTCCCAACTTTTCAGTCGGTGGTTGGTCAAGGTTTCTTGAAATGTGTGCTTTAGCCTTGTGTAGTTTGTTAAATGGAATTGTTGCACCTCCTGGCTGGTAGTGATACGATGACAGCCGTCTTTATAGACACAACCTGTGCTTCTACCGCCCGGGCCACGTCACAGTTGTGATCGGCCAGCTCTGAAGGTGAACAGTTCTCCTCTAGCTGGTCCCAAATGGCTCTCCCGTAATCTGACATTGAAATCCAGTCATCCGTTGACCACCTTGTACAATTGAAAATTCAATTAGGTTACGATCACTTGTGGTCAATCCATGTAGTACATGCCAATTCACCACTCTTTTCCTATGTTCTCTGTGTTTAGGGTTGCATCTAACACAGATGTAACTCCTGCTCCACTTCTATAAGTTGGTGGATTACCTGGCATGTTCTCCACCTGCAAATGTTTCTCCATAATTAGGTCCTCAAGTGAAATACCACGGGAATCTTGTGTCCGACAATACCGTAATGGTGATTTAGCATTGCTATTGATTGCTGTTATTACTAACTTACCTCTGAAATGCTCCTGACCTGAGATAGGTGGTTTGAAAATGAGCTATGTGTCCTCTGAACTGACAGTATACATTAACCAAGTACCAGTTGGTATTCATCAGGTTGACCTCAACAACTGTTACCTGTGAAGTACATAATTGAGTTGTGACTTGTTTTAATTAGCTTGTTAATTATTACTATAGCGGACAATGGATTGTCTCCAGTATTTATTACTTGTGCCGTCACAGGAAAGCCAGTACGTCTGCCATAGGAAGAATGAGGTTCCTGCATTAATATAATATCTACCTCGTTTTCCTCAACGAGTAACAGTGAACCTACGCATTGAATTAATTTGGAAAATTTTGAACATAGTTATGGTTGTCTGGTATAATAATGGCTATCCGGCCATTTCTGCTAAGGATTGCAACTAGTCCTTCCATACATGATCACAATTTCCATTATATATTTTCAATATCAAATACCCTCCCTTGTCTTCTGTACATTTTATGCACTAAGAGTAGTAACTCCACATACTCAAAAGGTAAGTTTGCTGATGCCAAGAGGATGCAATCTGCATCCTGCAGAGCTGGAAAGGTAATTCTCCTACCATTCGGATGCCCATTGCGAACAAGTTGCCTTAGAGCCCCCATTAAGAATGACGGCTCTTCCCGTGTCTATAATCTAATTTCTCCATCCCCGGTGGGCAATCTCTGTACGTATATACAACATTTGGTGCCGGATCGACACTCCTAGAGGAATCTTGTGAGGTAGGATCTGAGGATATCGACTGCCACGTCCCTACACCAGTCACTAGCTGATCTACATTTTCATCGGCTAATTCCCTTCTACTGGTATTGGTCGCCGCAGCAGACACCAGGTTCTTTCCTTCTTGTTCGCATCTCGACACTGGAACCGCAGCCCCAGTGTCTTCCGATTTGTTCGATGTCCCAGGCGTCGCTTCCAATTTCTCCACATTGACCAGCATCAGCTCTGCTTCTTCTTGCCAGGACTGTGACGCTGTTGGCTGCAGCACACATTGCCCCAGCCTCGCCTTCACCACCCATCATACCATTGGCCTCTCCCATCTGCAACAGAAAGAAACGTTGCACAGCCCCTGCCACCATGCTGCATCCCTCGCTACTTTACTGGGAGATTTGTATGCTTTCTTTTTAGCGTCCTTACTACGAGTCTGCTTAGTCAGTTTGCTGTACGTCTCTGTAAGAGTGTGTTGCATGTGTTACACTCCTTTTTGAGAGTGTAACATGTTCTCATTCTGTATTTGCATGGGATGCAGATCTGTGGAGAGGATTGTTTTGAACAGTTCTTTTTCTTGTGGCCGTCCTCGCCTCAGTGTGTAGAAATTGGTTTTCTTATTTGAGAGTATTTGGATCTGTGTCCATAGTCCTGAAACTTTGTGCACTTTGCAACCGCGGTATAACCCTTAATGGAGACAGAACTATAGCCAATGTATAATCTATTGTTACGTATGATTATTTTTCTTAGCTGTTGTGCAACCTCAGGTACATGGTGCCCCATAGGTCAGTCTCACAGACCAGTTTTCAATTCTAACTTGAATTTTTGAATGAAATCTGATGTAGCCATTAGGTCTTCGTACATATTGCTTTTAGAGACAGTTGTTTATGGCATCATGTGTCATATTCATTGGCTTGTCATAAATCATCATAAGGGTGTGTCATTTTTGGGGTTTTCACAGTTAAAATGTTCTTTATATTTGACATTGTTCATCAATTTATCCGAATCCCCCTGAGAGGCAACTTCTACTATTAATACATTCTTAGTCACTGTATTTATGCGCATTTTGTCTTTCATCCGATTAATGCTCTTTTCAAAATACTCTTCAGCCTTTTTTAATGTTGTCCTCACATTCCGGATTAACAAACACGGTCGGGACGATCTTTTCAACATTTGTTTTAATTACCTCCTGTACTGTCTGTCTGGTAGTCAGTGCAGCAGTAAATGCAGCATATGTTGTCACTTGTTTCTGTAATTCTTCTCGTAGTCTGACATTCTCTGCTGTATCTTCAATGTATTTTCCTTTGAGGCGAGCATTTGTTAATGCCCAAGTTGGAATCGCCTCCATCAAGACCCTTGTCAGTTCTGCCCTAATTTTCCCATGCTGCACACTCCATTTGAAGAGACGAAGCACTTGGACATGGCAATCACCAATGGACATAGACAGCAAAGACTCAGTTCTTGTCAGACAGTAAGCAGTTATGTACTCAAGCCCTTTCTGCAAAGCAGACATTCCGGCCATTTACAATGTGGAAATAGTTGTAGACAGGTTTGGGTATACTTCACTGGCATCAGCCATCATTCTTGATACCCTCTTCAACATTTGTGATGTAAAGGCTCCCCTGTACAAAATGTCTTTACTGTGTGTATGGATCTCTCTGCTGTAACTGGTTTCTTCTGGCTTTGCAAACAGCCTGTGTTTGTTTATACAGACTTTGAGCAGGCACTCAAGTTGCATTTAGCAGTAATATCACCCAGGCGTCCTTGAAGATATGATTCTTTATCTGGATATTGCTCTGGTATGGGGATCAGAATTTTGTAAACTTTGTTACCTCCCTGTCCAAGTATGTAGCTCTCGTAACCAGTCACGTGTTCCACTAACAAGAGAAGACTAATAGTTGTCGGAGTCCGTCCCTATTGTCTTAGGCTCTCGAATCTTTCCTGTGCGACCATACCATAGTGTATCACCCTCCTCAGGGCATCCCTCTGGATTCTCTATCAAGCCAGTAGGTGGGATGACAGCGCCACTATGCACTGTTGAAAAAACTGTGGGTATTGGCATACAGGCTGGGAGTTCCAAACAGAGAGTCCAATAGTACGGAGTATGCTTAAATATCTTGGTGGGTCTCGACTTGTGTCAAAGAAGAATAGGTAGCGCTTAACCAATTCATTTTCATCTAGGGTCATGGATTGTTGAGGATAATATAAAAAGATGAATTTGGAAATGTTTGACTCTGTAACTACAAAATATAAACGCATTTCCAAAATCATCATAGCAAACGGGCAGGCCAGTATCTTGAGTTCTCTTTCCTTTGTGTGCAGTATTATAATTTTGCAGCTATCTGGAATCATTCTATCCAAGACCAACATGTATACCCATTGCATTACAATAGTGATCCTCTTTAATATCTTTTCTAGGACCCTCCTACTTGTGATCACCTTGGGAGGGGTGTATCCTAGTTTTTCTGGAAAATAAATGGTTCTTAATTCTTCTCTTAACGTGGCAAGAGTCTTATCTTCTATCAATTCCGTGAAGTCAGGTCTGTTATCAAAATGAAAGGTTTTAGAGAACTCCAATGAACTCCAGTCCAGGAATATGAACTCAGAAGAGTACAGATTAAAAATTTTCCCCTCTCATATCCTAAAAAGGTCCACATTTGCTTTCTCCTGAAGTATTTTTAGTTTTTTACCCGAGGAGTTCTTCCAAGCTTATAGGAATAGGAGATATGAAATTGTCTTCTGAGCAAACCTACAGTGTTTGTTATGCAAACTGTGTCTGGATGGTTACGTGTCTTCCCTATGGTTGTCACTTTCCAACAACCTGCTTCCTCATTTACTGTCGGATGACCCCAGTGTCTGTAAGCTCCATGCATCTCTCATAATTGGTTAGGTGACAGTTGGGCTGATCTGATGTACTTGAGAACTCTCAGTGCACATTGCTGTTTACAAGCGGAGATCTCTCCCTCAAGCCTTGGAAGGTATGTTTTGCTAATCTCTGCATCACCATGATCATGAACGAGTAAACCAGAAACTACAAATTCAAATCTACTGATTTCTTCAAAGATCCGTCATACAGGCAGTAAGAGTTCACTAGAAATTATTCTGATAATTTTCCAGGTATATTTCTTGGTAAAGTGTTGTGACATCATATGGAATAGGTCCTAGCCAATATGGTGGCACAAATCATCATGACTTGCTCATAATCTAATGCATAAACTTTGTCATCATGTTCATTGTCAAATGTGAAAAGACATAAGTGACCAGAATAGTAGACTTTTCTCAAACCTCCTATAATTTCCTTGTATTATTTCCAACTATTTTGAAATGGGTCATCTTTTTCTCTGGCTTTTTGCATGCATCTCCTTAAATGTGTCCACTCCCATACAAAACTAAGCCTTCTGAGGTCTTTTGCTGAGATTCCAGGAGTGATGCGGTGTACTGCCATACCTAAGTATTCGTGCACCTTTGTTACAGTACAAGGTTGTATGCATCTGGGTAATGTTGAGAAACCCGAGCATTCAGTGGCATGCTCTCATCAAATAGAATTTGTAATATTTTCCCATAAACTTTATCAGTGTCAATTTTAACAGTGTATGTATTGATCCCAAGACTGCAGACATCTTTAATTGCATTGTCCATATAAGGAGGACACTTGTCCTCTGGAAGGATTAAACACTCTGGAATTTCTTTTCTTATAGGAGACAGTAGGTGCGCATCTGGTATTCGTGGATGTGTTCCTCATAGTTTCATAGGTACAGTGAAAGTCCGCCAGTTGGCACTGAGGCAGTTGCTGTCCCGATGGGTGAGGCGTGGGCAAGTGTGGCGAGGGGCGGCACAGTTCCTGCTGCTGACGCACTGCCTCCAGGCAAAGCAGCGTTCAAAACTTGATACAAATAGTTTCATAGGTACATTACTTATCCATATTTATTTTACATACAAAAACTCACTTAGTAACACTTTATCGTGGGCTTTCTAATGACTAAACAGTGCCCTCCCTGGGGCACTCCCAGAGAGTTGCCCGTCCCTAGGCAATGAGGAGGCAGGCCGCTACTACCTAACAGAAACCACTGAATAGATACATTAACTCTTTCCACCACCCATTATGAGCAACTAACTACTACATGTATTCACAAATAACTATTTACACATAAATTGAAAAACAAAATTCACCTCCTCATCTTGTGTTTCGATTCTTAAATTTACACACATGATTTATTCAGGGAGGTGCTGTCCCTCGAACGCCGAGCATACTTCCGAATGGTGTAACTAAGAAATAGAAAGCACATTTTTCAGACAATTGTTATCCCATTGAGTCCTTTCTTAGCACTTCTCAGTGGCCTTACCCCAGGCAGTCCGACAATAGTCGCCGTTTCCTGGGTCACACTTATTGGGTCCCATTTATCTTAACATAATCAATACAAAATGGTGTCCTGTCATGTAAATTTCAGTTTCTCCTTAGGTATAATCGCTGAGCCACTAGACAATGCGTTCGCCAGTTTATAGAATGTTTTAAAGTTGTTTTCAGTCTTCAATATGTCAACAATGTCGTGTTGGTAGGAGCTGCCTGTCCTCTGAGGCTACTTGTTCATATATCGGAGCACTGCATGCTCTGCAGTACCTTTTTGGGACCCACAGTCACACTACGGCAAAGGTTTCTACCCGGTGTAAGTAAACCGGTTAGGATCCATGGCCAGTCAGAAAGTGTATGATGCCCTGAGAGGGCACCATAATCTTATTCTTTGAATGTGGAACATCTGGAAAGAAAGTATGTTCTCTCCAACCCGTCTCAGACCAATCCCATTCCTCCTGTCATATATTTAATATCTGTTACTTTATTGCCTCGATGCTAGTGTGAGGTGCACCGATTATATCACGATCACGTCCAGTGTGCTATTTCTGTAACCAATAAAAGGCAGCCTGCTGTCAAATGATCAAATCGAGTGGACACACAACCCATAACAACCAACAGGGCATCTTTTGGGCTGGAGCCAAAAGCACCTACACATCTTAGTAAAACTTTTCTTTGGACTCTCCTGACTGCCAGAGCCAGCCTTGGCGTTGTTAGTCTGTGGGCCCACACACTTGCTCCATAGGAGCTAATAAACAATTGTGGTTTGTATGGATCTGTTTCACCAGCAGGTGAAAGTGCCGTTGTCCAACAGAGCCAAGGATTTAGCTGCTATTTGTTCTGTATGTGCACCAAAATTCCAACGTTCATCTAAATGCACCCCCGTCCAGTTGTAAAGTGGACACCATTGTAGGGGACCTGATCTTTCCCTCACCAGTTTGTAGAGGCCGCCCAACAGGTCCATCCCCATCTCGTCTCTAACAAGTTGTTCCCACGATTGCTGTCTGGTCTTCTGTACGTCTGTAAATGATAATGTCTTTCTTCCTGGACAGAGCTCCCCCGATAGTTGCTCCGTGCCCGCCCCACAGCCCGTTTGACTGCGGTCAGTTCTGGGGACCACGGAGTTGGCTGCCTGTGGACATACCTTGCGCCACGAGGAACTGCCAAAGCAATAGCCGTCTCCATAGAAGTTACCAAGTCTCCCACTGCTGCATTCACATTCTCTATCTCCTCCTCTGAAGGACTGAACTGCTGCGCCAGTCAGTCCCAGTCAGTTTTTGAGTAGATGTACCTTTCTTCCCAGTTTCCAGTACCTTCCAAGGCCACAGTGCCGTATCTGAAAATTATACAGTTATGGTCACTGATAGCGAGATTTTCAACAACTCTCCAGTTAATTACATGGGGCACTGCACTAATACTTGCTAAGGTGACATCTATATTGGAGACAGCACCCGCCCTACCTGAAAAAGTAGGTGGGTGACCAGGCTGATTTAAAAGTTCCTAGTGTGTCTCCATAATTACATTTTCAAGCTCAGAGCCCCGCTCATCTAGCTTCACACTGTGCCATAATGGGACCTACCATTGGCATCCATACATACAATATAGTCTGTCCTGCTAATGTTCTTAGAATCCAGTTCACCTGATGTGAGAAAACTACAATATGTAGTTAAAACTGGCAGTAAACCTTAACTATAAATAAACTCTGTGACATCAAATTAAATTGAAGCACTGTTATATGTTCATTACAAAACTGCATTACAACAGTCATTTTAATCAACTTATTGAATATCACAATAGCACTCACGGGGTGCTCCCCAGGGAAGAACACCTGCGCGGCTGTTGGAAATCCCGGGACTCAACCTGCACAGGAGCCTGGCTTTTGTATCATGAGGATGTCCGACCTCTCTTCCTCTACCATTTCCTGTAGTTCATGCTTAACCGTATGGATTCGCATGGCATTAATCTCTAACATTTCATGTCTCCCCATTATCCGGGGGGATGAAAAACATGCAGGCGGCTAGCGGGCAATGAATTTGATAGATCACATACGTTTCTACCATACATTTTGACGATATCTTTAAAGATTTTCTCGACATCAAATTTACGGCCCCTTCTAGCATACACCTGCTCTACTAAGATTTTGTTTTTATTCGGTCTTTGACTGAATATTTGCCGCCTCTAATTGAATACAGTCAACGTCCTCCGAGGCTGGGTATGTAGTGTCTTCCCCGTAACTACGTTCCTTTCGAACAAGCTGCCTCAGAGCCACTGTTAACAATGCGGGCTCTTCCAACCTTGATAGACGTAACGTGTCAGCAGAATTCTTATATATGCTACCAGGACCAACTACATTCTACAATCTACCATTATCAGTTTTATTTACAATATTTGCATCTGTCGGACCAATTGCAGCACCAAGTCTTGTAGGGCCAAACCTCTTTATCTCCCCATCTTGTTTTTGGAGTTCTCGTTCTGCAAACTGTTCCACCTCTGGTCAGCCGGCTCGTAGCTGCTTCCACATCGACGTCAGTCTGGACGCCGAAATTCACCATCGGACAGCTGGTGGACCCTGAAGGATCATCGGAACTCGCAAGTGAACCCGTGGATAGAGCTCTACTGATTAGCCTACCCCTTTCTGCATCCCTTTTCGCTTAGCTTTGGCATTTCTTTCTAGGTGCTTTAAGGGTCACCATAATTGGTTCATTGAATTAGTCTATCGAGAATCATTTTGTAGGTGGGGCAGTCCTTCGGTCCTCCACAAGTTTAACCTCTCTTTTTACACGGTATATAATCCGGAGGCCTGTCTTTATTTGCACAGTCGTTCGTCTCAAGCCCCTACTGCCCACAATGGACACATACATCCTGAGCTTCACCACAATACTTGTTTGTATGATTTAGATCTTGTCGCGTGGTACATGGAGGAACTGCCAAATAGTCTTTAATATTGAGTACTCAGTAGCCAGTGTACAATCTGCGTATTCTCATCAGGACCTTCCATAATTCTGGTGACACCTCAATGATATAATGAACTGTTAGTTTCTCTTGTGGACCTATTTTAAATCTTAACTTGAACTGACTGTCAAATTCTTCCCTTGTAATCGAACATCAAAATTGTGAGTGTATACGGCATCCAATAAGCTGTCCGCAGACATGAATTTAAGTATGTCATGCAAACACATTAGAGGTCGTCTCTTTAATGGAGGTCCACACTTTACTTTTTGTAACAGCTGGTTCGTTAGTGTTCTTTTTTCTTTTGCTATTCTCCTGAGAGGCTGTTTCAACTATTAATACGTTTTTGGGTGTCTCGACATTGTTAATTTTAATCTTATTACATTTTGGATCAATACATTTTTGAAGTGCCATCTCCACAGTTCGAAGATCTTCACACGTCTTGGGTTTTTCTGTATTGTCTCTTTAGCCGTCAGCACTTTTCCCACCGGGGGACTTGCAATCATGGCATGTGTTCGAGCACCTACTGGTTGGCTTCTGAACTGTTCATTCACCTTCTCCAACTCCATATTTCTCCCTTCTAGTTGTGAATTAACCATTACCTATCTAGCTACACAATACCTAATATGGTTTATTGCATAGTTGCTTATCTTCCCACTTTTGATGCAAGAATCTACAAACTTTAAAAACTCCGCATGTCATTCTGCGACAGTAATATTCACTTCTAGCTATGCATCCGCCTCGAGCACATTATCACTGTCTTGATTTTCGGCCATGATGAGTATATAAGAGAGTGAAAAATGAAGGCCCATCTCTTTCCCCAGTCCTGCCTCTGTGGCATGAGGGGAGGCTACATGCAGCTCGCCCACCAGTCCCACCCGTTGACTAGGAGCTTTCAGGAACTGAACTACTAGGTTTAGCAACTACTAGGTTTAGCACACCTTGGGCACAGCGTAGTAGTCCTCTTCAGTGACTGCATCAACAAAGTATTGACCCGCTGCCTTACTGACGAATACTGCCCGCATCATCCTGACGTCCTTGAAGATATGATTCTGTACTGGATATTGGTCTGTTATGGGGATCAGAATTTTGCAAACTTGGTTGTCTCCCTGTCCAATTATGTAGCTCTTCAAACCAGCCATGTTCCACTAACAATTGGAGAGCAATTGTTATTAGTGTCCATCCCTTTTGTCTTAGGCCCTCGAATCATCCTGTGTGACCATACCATAATGTATCACACTCCTCAGGGCACCCCTGTGGATTCACAATCAAACTAGTAGGTGGGATGACAGTGCCACTATGAACTGTTCAAAAAACCTGTGGGTATGAGCATACTGGCTGGGAGTTCCGATTAGAGAGTCCAAGAACGAAAAGAACTTATATGAGTGTGACACAAATTCCAAGAGGAAAAATCAATACTACAATGTATGCTTAAAAGTTTTAATGCGTTGCAACTGGTGTCAGAGAAGAATAGAAAGCTCTTAACAAATTTCCTTTCATCTAGAGTCATAGATTGCTGAGGATAGTAGGGAAATATGAATTTGGAAATGTTTGACTCTGTGACTACAAAATACATCCGCATTCCCAACACCACCATAGCTAATTGACAGGGCAGTATTTTTAACTCTCTTTCTTTTGCATAAAGTATTATAATTCTCCAGCTATCTGGAAAACTCTTATCTGCCAACAACTTGCATGTGTCTTAATTTACAATATTGATTCTATTTAATATCTCTTCTAGGACCCTCCTACTCGTGCCTCCATTGGGAGGGGTGTATCCTAATTTTTGAGGACAGTAAATGGGTCTTAATTCCTCTCCTTACGCGGCAAGAGTCTTACCTACTATCAGTTCTGTGTAGTCAAGTCTGTAATCAAAATAAAGGTTTTACAGAATTCTACTAAACTCCAATGTAGGAACGTGAGCTCAGAAGAGTCCACATTATCAATTTTCCCTCCCATATCCAAAAAGGAGATATGAAATTGTCTTTTGAGCAAGCCTACAGTGTTTGTTTTGCAAACTGTGTCTGGATGGTTACGTGTCTTCCCTATGGTTTTCACTTTCCAACAACCTGCTTCCTCATCTACTGTGGGATATTCCAGTGTCATTAGGTGCCATGTAACTCTGATAGTTGGTTAGGTGACAGTTGGGCTGCTCTGATATAGTTGAGAATCCGTGCTGCACATTGGTGATTAGAAGAGGAGATATCCCCCTCAAGCGATTGAAGGTATGTTTTGCTAATCCCTACATCATAATGATTGTGAATGAGTATACCATAAACTATAGATTAAAATCTACTGATTTCTTCAAACAGAGAGTTTCCTAACATCTCAAAAGATCCATCATAGATACTGTAAATATTCACTAGAAATTGTTCTGATAATTTTCCAGGTATATTTCTTCGTAAGGTGTTGTGAGACCAGATGGAAAAGGTCCTAGCCATTTTGGTGCCACAAATCATTATGACTTGCTCATAACCTATTGCATAAACGTTGTCGTCATGTTCATTGTCAAATGTGAAAAGACACAAGAGACCAGAATAGAAGACTTTTCTCAAACCCCATATAATTTATTGTATTCTTTCCAACTATTCTGAAATGGGTCATTTTTTTCTCTGGCTTTTTTGCATACATCTCGTTAAATGTGTCCAATCTCGTGTGAAACAGAGCCTTCTTAAATCCTCTGCTGAAATTCCAGGAGTGATGCAGGATACTGCCATACCTAAGTATTCATGCACCTTTGTGACAGTTTCAAGTACAATGTTGTGTGGATCTTGGTAATGTTGAGAAACCCGGGGATTCTGTGGGATGCTCTCATCAGATAGAGTTTGTAATATTTTCCCCTAAACTTTCTCAGCATCAATTTTAACGGTGTAACTATTGATTCCTAGACTGCGGAGACCTTTAACTGCGTGAGCCATGTAAGGGGGACACGTGTCCTCTGGAAGGATTAAATACACTCAAATTTCCTTTGTGGTAGGAAACTGCAGATGAGCATCAGGTATTCGAGGATGTCTTCCTCGTTTCATAGGTACAGTGAGAGTCCGCCAGTTGGCACTGAGGCCGTAGCTGTCCCCCCCGTGAGGTGTGGATGAGTGTGGCGACGTGTTGCACAATGCCCGCCGTTGAAACGCAGGTGCCAAGATAATCGGTGTTCAAAACTTGATACATGGTAACTTAAAAAGGTGTGTGTGAATGTAAGATATTACACCCATTTCTTTAAAAATCCTACTCCACTCGAGCCACTGCAATGATTCATTTCTTTTCTGAATGCCTGGTTTACTTTTCCTTGACCCAGCTATTATTGTTTCACTGAATTTTGATATTTCTACAAAGGATTTAACTAGCAATATGCTGTTGTGTAGTAATGTGGCTATCTTACCATCAACCTAAAATTTTTCCATCACTTTGTATATGGAATAATACAGCTTTGTAAAATTACAAAAATGTGATGATAATGATCTTACCTGCTGCTGGTGCTTTCAAATTCAGCCAGTGTATGTTTAGCTAATATCTGTTCTACAGATGATCAGTTTTTTTACATGTACCCAAATATTTTACTGTTTGGTAAGTGGGTGTTGTTCTATTATACAGAGAACAAACAAATTTTGCTATCAATGTCGAAGCTGGTAAGCTTGTTGAATCAAGGAAAAGCAACATAAAATGGCGGCCAATCAGAGAAAAATGTGAGTACGTGTGTCTACATACCGAGTACTTGCTATGCTAAATAGAGCACAGATGGCTAATTCATCTGAAGTTAATTTCTTACACTGAATAGTCAACACTGGGCAAAATAACATCCAAAACCGATAATGACGGACAGGAGCTTTTTATGATGTGTAACGGGTAAAGCTTAACTATTAAATTAGTTATGCTGGAAGTATCACAGTATCAATTTGTTGGCGTAGTAAACTGGAGTATATAAACAGCGACGTAGTTAGGCAGTTAACGTGAGGTAACAAGAGGCAAAATGTTCTTAATAATTAAATCTAGAAGGCAATGTGTTTCAATTTTTGATAATGCATAGATAATATCAATGAAACATTATGCTGAACACTTACATTGCAGCTTTCAACTGACTAAAACATAATATGAACTGACTTTAAAACACTTGTTTATCAAGTTTTATTACTACAGTAAACTTTCTTTTAAGACACTCTTTAAGGGTCTGCAGGTAAAATGTGAAAAGTCTTAAATGATAAGCAATTTTTGTTTCCATAGTGCCTGCTTTTGCAGGAAGTAAGGTTGATATGCAACTACATAAAGCATTTCCAGATAATATAGAAATAATTAAATGCAGCAATAGAATCAAAATTAAATTATTTCATACAGTAAAATAGTAACTGTTGTTTGTGAGGGCAGAAATGACACATTTTTATAAATTTTTGAATTTTCTACTTCTTCAGTATGCACTGTTGCTTAAGCACAGAGTTGACTGTAGGGGTAATCATACAGTCTATGAATACCCCTACAGGTCACATCACCAGTTGTTTTGCACATTCTGTGCCCAAGGCATCAGTGAATTCACTACCATGCTCCTTCAAATCACTGTAGTATGATCCCGGCCTTGTTACAAGGAAATTTATCCTACTGGAAGTTGCGACTGCCATCAGGGAGGCCATCGAGGTGGAGGTGGTCCACAATCATTTTCACACAGTCCTCAGCTGTCATGCTGTGTTCAATTACTGTTATAAGTCCCGCAGAAGCACAGGCAAATGTCCCTCATAGAATAGTACTGCCCTTACCAGCTTGAGTCAGTGGCTTGGTACATGTTTCACGCAAACGTTTGCACAGACGAAAGCGTATCTCAATAAAACCACTGACCGCGTCTAGCAAAACATCGTGATTTGTCCATATGTGTGACATTTTTCCACTGATCTACATAGAATGTCCATGATTCTGTGCCCACAGCAATCATTAATGGTGATTTCATTAGGTTACTGAGGGACCGTGCGTACTGTCTGCTGCAGAGAGCTATGTCCAACAATATGCACTGGACAGTTTGCGCCATAATGCTTGTGCCTGCAGGAACATTGTAATCCTTTGTCAATTGCTGCCTATCCTGCTTTACTGAGTGGGCAACCCTCTGACCGCCATGTTCTGTGGTGAGATATGCAGTGCCAACACCTTCTTATCGCCTACTTGTGGTCTCTGTGACCTTCGATCACTTTGCATTGAAGCTACTGAGAAGAGCAAGGAGACAAAAGCAACCTGCCTTTTCCAAACATGTTTATATTGGCAGATTTCCTCATTTGTGGCCCGTATCATGACTAGAATGGTTCACCATTCTTCTGTGCCCTTCTTGAAGTACTTGAGCTGGCAGACGCACCAGTCCACAACAGTGGTTTTCGTCAGACGTACGAGAGTTTGCCTGTTGGCACTGAGGGAGTTGCCGTCCCACATGTGAGTCGTGGGCGTGTGTGGCGAGGACCAGCAGAATTCCCGCCGTTGAGGTGCAGGTGCCAGGGAAAGCGGTGTTCAAAACTTGATACACGTAGTTTCATAGGTAGAAGTTTTTTTTTACAAATTACAATTTTCTAACGATAGCCCGCCGCCTAGATGAGAAAAGTGGGCTGTACAAAATCATAATTTTTTTACATTATTAATACAATACAGATGTACAGTGATGTATTTGTACAAACTTCACGTAGTGTATACAATTATTATATGAAATATCTGCCTCTTAACAGCTCCAGATTACCCGGATCGTTGCTGTCCCCAGCCGCGAAGAGGCGGGCGTAGGAAATCACTCCATTATTATGTTTGTTCTCTCCACCACCCTTAATGTTCAGAGTACTACAATAAAATCATGCAACTACAATACAAAACACATATACAAATTTACTTCATATTGTGCGCTAATATCTAACAGCAAGTACAGCATGGTATGTACACTATATATGTGTCACATTCGAGATTCAGTTATCAAGGTCAGTATTCAGTTGTCAATACTTAAGTATTGCAGTTAGACCAAACCATGAAGGCATTCTAGCCTGGAACCACCCTGTGACCTCTTCCATGTCTATTTCGTGACAGATAGACAAGTATTTCGTGACAGATAGACAAGTCTCCCCAACACAACTCAACTTGTCCTCTATGCTGTCCTGTTACGTTTGGTTCCAGTCACAGGTGTGGGATGGCCCGAGGCCCGCTGAGCCACCAGGGGCAACAGAAGGCTACTGCCCCTGGGCTGGTCAGGCCAGGATGTGCGAGACCACCCACAATTGGGCACTATGTAATGTTGGGACAGTGTATTGTCCGATGCCAATACTGCTCGGCTGGGGCTAGGGAGTAAGGCCCCCCCCCCCCCGCCCCCCCCCCCCCCCCCCCCGCCCCCCAAGTATTCTTCAGTTGTGGTTCTGCACAAATACCGTTCTTGCATTAATCGTAATTCAATCAACTAAGCTTAATAAGATAAAAAATTTGCCCAGGTCTTGTAACATATCAAGTATTGGAATGTTTTGTAATTCTTGTCCAAGGCAACCAGCTCGAAGCTGGGACATGTAAAGACCACAGACACGCACTGGTGTTGGTCGGGTACCTATCCAGCAAAAATATGTCAGATACTGGCCTTACCCAGTCAGGCAATGAATCACACCTTGAGTAGGCTGTAAGTATTTTCATTTTAGCCTCTCCCTTAATTCTTCCTGTGTCTGATGCTTTGCATTGACTCTGCCATGTAGCTGATGTCAAATTTTTAATTTCCTGTATGTTGACCAGATGGATGCCAGTTATATCTTGTACTTTTTCAAAGGCACGCTTATATAGCCAGTGTACTGCGACATTTTATCCCATTAGTAGGTCTAATAGGCAGAAGCCCATTATGAAAAGTGTAGCATCCGTTGGTGCAGTGCTGAAGGCACCCACACACGTTATCATCACACTCTGTTGTATTCTCCGGATGTGATTAGTGGGCCACACCAGTGTGAGCCTGCGGGCCCACGTACTGGCAGCATACCATACTATTGGCACTAATGTGGAGTTGTGGTACTTTCTGGTTGCAACGGGAGGGATATGTAATCGTATTTGCCCAATGCTTGTTAATTTGTTAAGGACACCTGTAGCTTTTATAGGTACCAGACTAGTATGTGGTACGTAACTCCAAGTCTCACGAAGGTAAATGCCAAAGTATCTGATCCCACATTTTTCAGTAACTATTCGGTTATTCATTCTTATAATTGGATGTCTTAATTTACCTTTTAGTAGGATATAATGTTATTTATGAGGTGTGACTTGTAGCTTTGATGTGTTACACCATTGCATTAGTACATCAATTGCAGTTCTTGATCAAGCCTCTGTGTCAGGTCGACTGTCTCCTTTGACCGAGATGAAAAGGTCATCAGCATAGGCCACTGCCCCAAGTACTGCATTGCTGGTCTCTAGTGCATTTAGCAAAGGATCCATGTTGACATCCCAGAAAATGAGGCCACAGACGGAACCCTGTGGACATACATTGGTTATCTGTTTGAACACTACAGCACGAGGCACAGTGATCCTAGCAACCCTTATCGCGGCAATAATCCTTGAAACAACCGTATAGCGAAGCCGGATGCTCCGTGTCCCTTAATTGAGAGAAGAGAGCCGGCCACAGGTTGTCAAAGGTGCCGGATATATCCACTGTGACTCCCGGAATGTAATGTCGTGCGGATGAGAGATCAGTATTGGCAACCTTATTGATGGCATCTGCTGTTTGTTTGCCTTTACAAAACCCGAACTGCAAGTTGCTCATCCCGCACGACATTCTATGGCTCGACAGCCTACGAACAAGTAGCTTTTTAAAGGCATTACCCGGGACGTCAAGTAGACGTACAGGTCGGTACGATTTTGGTAAGGACGAGTGTTTGTCAGGGTCCTTTCTAATAGTCACAATTTCTGCAGTTTTCCATCTGGATGGAACATGTTAAACCTCGAGGTAGCGATTGTATATAGTTGTGAGATATGGTGCAATTTCGTGGGCCAGGTGCTGCAGTATTTCTGCAGTGATAGCTTCTGGTCCTCCAGCTTTTTTCTTTGCAAACTAGTACACGGCGTTCTTCAGGTCCGGAGAGAAGGGGTAAATGTCCATCTCGGTCACGTACAAGTCCGTGTGCACCTGCCTGATCTCTGCTCGGTTATCTGTATCTTCAGCAGGATTCTTAGGAAGGAGCACCTCGAGGAGCTGCTCAGCCGTGTTTTTCCAGTCATTCGTCACTTTGTCTGTGTCAGCTACTTTCGCAGGCGATAGTAGCGTTGGAGAATGCATCTTCTCTCTCACCATCTTGTACAGGAGTCCCAAAGGGTCAAGCAGCAAATGTGCATTGACAAAGTCCTCCCAACTTTTCAGTCGGTGGTTGGTCAAGGTTTCTTGAAATGTGTGCTTTAGCCTTGTGTAGTTTGTTAAATGGAATTGTTGCACCTCCTGGCTGGTAGTGATACGATGACAGCCGTCTTTATAGACACAACCTGTGCTTCTACCGCCCGGGCCACGTCACAGTTGTGATCGGCCAGCTCTGAAGGTGAACAGTTCTCCTCTAGCTGGTCCCAAATGGCTCTCCCGTAATCTGACATTGAAATCCAGTCATCCGTTGACCACCTTGTACAATTGAAAATTCAATTAGGTTACGATCACTTGTGGTCAATCCATGTAGTACATGCCAATTCACCACTCTTTTCCTATGTTCTCTGTGTTTAGGGTTGCATCTAACACAGATGTAACTCCTGCTCCACTTCTATAAGTTGGTGGATTACCTGGCATGTTCTCCACCTGCAAATGTTTCTCCATAATTAGGTCCTCAAGTGAAATACCACGGGAATCTTGTGTCCGACAATACCGTAATGGTGATTTAGCATTGCTATTGATTGCTGTTATTACTAACTTACCTCTGAAATGCTCCTGACCTGAGATAGGTGGTTTGAAAATGAGCTATGTGTCCTCTGAACTGACAGTATACATTAACCAAGTACCAGTTGGTATTCATCAGGTTGACCTCAACAACTGTTACCTGTGAAGTACATAATTGAGTTGTGACTGTTGTTTTAATTAGCTTGTTAATTATTACTATAGCGGACAATGGATTGTCTCCAGTATTTATTACTTGTGCCGTCACAGGAAAGCCAGTACGTCTGCCATAGGAAGAATGAGGTTCCTGCATTAATATAATATCTACCTCGTTTTCCTCAACGAGTAACAGTGAACCTACGCATTGAATTAATTTGGAAAATTTTGAACATAGTTATGGTTGTCTGGTATAATAATGGCTATCCGGCCATTTCTGCTAAGGATTGCAACTAGTCCTTCCATACATGATCACAATTTCCATTATATATTTTCAATATCAAATACCCTCCCTTGTCTTCTGTACATTTTATGCACTAAGAGTAGTAACTCCACATACTCAAAAGGTAAGTTTGCTGATGCCAAGAGGATGCAATCTGCATCCTGCAGAGCTGGAAAGGTAATTCTCCTACCATTCGGATGCCCATTGCGAACAAGTTGCCCCATTAAGAATGACGGCTCTTCCCGTGTCTATAATCTAATTTCTCCATCCCCGGTGGGCAATCTCTGTACGTATATACAACATTTGGTGCCGGATCGACACTCCTAGAGGAATCTTGTGAGGTAGGATCTGAGGATATCGACTGCCACGTCCCTACACCAGTCACTAGCTGATCTACATTTTCATCGGCTAATTCCCTTCTACTGGTATTGGTCGCCGCAGCAGACACCAGGTTCTTTCCTTCTTGTTCGCATCTCGACACTGGAACCGCAGCCCCAGTGTCTTCCGATTTGTTCGATGTCCCAGGCGTCGCTTCCAATTTCTCCACATTGACCAGCATCAGCTCTGCTTCTTCTTGCCAGGACTGTGACGCTGTTGGCTGCAGCACACATTGCCCCAGCCTCGCCTTCACCACCCATCATACCATTGGCCTCTCCCATCTGCAACAGAAAGAAACGTTGCACAGCCCCTGCCACCATGCTGCATCCCTCGCTACTTTACTGGGAGATTTGTATGCTTTCTTTTTAGCGTCCTTACTACGAGTCTGCTTAGTCAGTTTGCTGTACGTCTCTGTAAGAGTGTGTTGCATGTGTTACACTCCTTTTTGAGAGTGTAACATGTTCTCATTCTGTATTTGCATGGGATGCAGATCTGTGGAGAGGATTGTTTTGAACAGTTCTTTTTCTTGTGGCCGTCCTCGCCTCAGTGTGTAGAAATTGGTTTTCTTATTTGAGAGTATTTGGATCTGTGTCCATAGTCCTGAAACTTTGTGCACTTTGCAACCGCGGTATAACCCTTAATGGAGACAGAACTATAGCCAATGTATAATCTATTGTTACGTATGATTATTTTTCTTAGCTGTTGTGCAACCTCAGGTACATGGTGCCCCATAGGTCAGTCTCACAGACCAGTTTTCAATTCTAACTTGAATTTTTGAATGAAATCTGATGTAGCCATTAGGTCTTCGTACATATTGCTTTTAGAGACAGTTGTTTATGGCATCATGTGTCATATTCATTGGCTTGTCATAAATCATCATAAGGGTGTGTCATTTTTGGGGTTTTCACAGTTAAAATGTTCTTTATATTTGACATTGTTCATCAATTTATCCGAATCCCCCTGAGAGGCAACTTCTACTATTAATACATTCTTAGTCACTGTATTTATGCGCATTTTGTCTTTCATCCGATTAATGCTCTTTTCAAAATACTCTTCAGCCTTTTTTAATGTTGTCCTCACATTCCGGATTAACAAACACGGTCGGGACGATCTTTTCAACATTTGTTTTAATTACCTCCTGTACTGTCTGTCGGGTAGTCAGTGCAGCAGTAAATGCAGCATATGTTGTCACTTGTTTCTGTAATTCTTCTCGTAGTCTGACATTCTCTGCTGTATCTTCAATGTATTTTCCTTTGAGGCGAGCATTTGTTAATGCCCAAGTTGGAATCGCCTCCATCAAGACCCTTGTCAGTTCTGCCCTAATTTTCCCATGCTGCACACTCCATTTGAAGAGACGAAGCACTTGGACATGGCAATCACCAATGGACATAGACAGCAAAGACTCAGTTCTTGTCAGACAGTAAGCAGTTATGTACTCAAGCCCTTTCTGCAAAGCAGACATTCCGGCCATTTACAATGTGGAAATAGTTGTAGACAGGTTTGGGTATACTTCACTGGCATCAGCCATCATTCTTGATACCCTCTTCAACATTTGTGATGTAAAGGCTCCCCTGTACAAAATGTCTTTACTGTGTGTATGGATCTCTCTGCTGTAACTGGTTTCTTCTGGCTTTGCAAACAGCCTGTGTTTGTTTATACAGACTTTGAGCAGGCACTCAAGTTGCATTTAGCAGTAATATCACCCAGGCGTCCTTGAAGATATGATTCTTTATCTGGATATTGCTCTGGTATGGGGATCAGAATTTTGTAAACTTTGTTACCTCCCTGTCCAAGTATGTAGCTCTCGTAACCAGTCACGTGTTCCACTAACAAGAGAAGACTAATAGTTGTCGGAGTCCGTCCCTATTGTCTTAGGCTCTCGAATCTTTCCTGTGCGACCATACCATAGTGTATCACCCTCCTCAGGGCATCCCTCTGGATTCTCTATCAAGCCAGTAGGTGGGATGACAGCGCCACTATGCACTGTTGAAAAAACTGTGGGTATTGGCATACAGGCTGGGAGTTCCAAACAGAGAGTCCAATAGTACGGAGTATGCTTAAATATCTTGGTGGGTCTCGACTTGTGTCAAAGAAGAATAGGTAGCGCTTAACCAATTCATTTTCATCTAGGGTCATGGATTGTTGAGGATAATATAAAAAGATGAATTTGGAAATGTTTGACTCTGTAACTACAAAATATAAACGCATTTCCAAAATCATCATAGCAAACGGGCAGGCCAGTATCTTGAGTTCTCTTTCCTTTGTGTGCAGTATTATAATTTTGCAGCTATCTGGAATCATTCTATCCAAGACCAACATGTATACCCATTGCATTACAATAGTGATCCTCTTTAATATCTTTTCTAGGACCCTCCTACTTGTGATCACCTTGGGAGGGGTGTATCCTAGTTTTTCTGGAAAATAAATGGTTCTTAATTCTTCTCTTAACGTGGCAAGAGTCTTATCTTCTATCAATTCCGTGAAGTCAGGTCTGTTATCAAAATGAAAGGTTTTAGAGAACTCCAATGAACTCCAGTCCAGGAATATGAACTCAGAAGAGTACAGATTAAAAATTTTCCCCTCTCATATCCTAAAAAGGTTCACATTTGCTTTCTCCTGAAGTATTTTTAGTTTTTTACCCGAGGAGTTCTTCCAAGCTTATAGGAATAGGAGATATGAAATTGTCTTCTGAGCAAACCTACAGTGTTTGTTATGCAAACTGTGTCTGGATGGTTACGTGTCTTCCCTATGGTTGTCACTTTCCAACAACCTGCTTCCTCATTTACTGTCGGATGACCCCAGTGTCTGTAAGCTCCATGCATCTCTCATAATTGGTTAGGTGACAGTTGGGCTGATCTGATGTACTTGAGAACTCTCAGTGCACATTGCTGTTTACAAGCGGAGATCTCTCCCTCAAGCCTTGGAAGGTATGTTTTGCTAATCTCTGCATCACCATGATCATGAACGAGTAAACCAGAAACAACAAATTCAAATCTACTGATTTCTTCAAAGATCCGTCATACAGGCAGTAAGAGTTCACTAGAAATTATTCTGATAATTTTCCAGGTATATTTCTTGGTAAAGTGTTGTGACATCATATGGAATAGGTCCTAGCCAATATGGTGGCACAAATCATCATGACTTGCTCATAATCTAATGCATAAACTTTGTCATCATGTTCATTGTCAAATGTGAAAAGACATAAGTGACCAGAATAGTAGACTTTTCTCAAACCTCCTATAATTTCCTTGTATTATTTCCAACTATTTTGAAATGGGTCATCTTTTTCTCTGGCTTTTTGCATGCATCTCCTTAAATGTGTCCACTCCCATACAAAACTAAGCCTTCTGAGGTCTTTTGCTGAGATTCCAGGAGTGATGCGGTGTACTGCCATACCTAAGTATTCGTGCACCTTTGTTACAGTACAAGGTTGTATGCATCTGGGTAATGTTGAGAAACCCGAGCATTCAGTGGCATGCTCTCATCAAATAGAATTTGTAATATTTTCCCATAAACTTTATCAGTGTCAATTTTAACAGTGTATGTATTGATCCCAAGACTGCAGACATCTTTAATTGCATTGTCCATATAAGGAGGACACTTGTCCTCTGGAAGGATTAAACACTCTGGAATTTCTTTTCTTATAGGAGACAGTAGGTGCGCATCTGGTATTCGTGGATGTGTTCCTCATAGTTTCATAGGTACAGTGAAAGTCCGCCAGTTGGCACTGAGGCAGTTGCTGTCCCGATGGGTGAGGCGTGGGCAAGTGTGGCGAGGGGCGGCACAGTTCCTGCTGCTGACGCACTGCCTCCAGGCAAAGCAGCGTTCAAAACTTGATACAAATAGTTTCATAGGTACATTACTTATCCATATTTATTTTACATACAAAAACTCACTTAGTAACACTTTATCGTGGGCTTTCTAATGACTAAACAGTGCCCTCCCTGGGGCACTCCCAGAGAGTTGCCCGTCCCTAGGCAATGAGGAGGCAGGCCGCTACTACCTAACAGAAACCACTGAATAGATACATTAACTCTTTCCACCACCCATTATGAGCAACTAACTACTACATGTATTCACAAATAACTATTTACACATAAATTGAAAAACAAAATTCACCTCCTCATCTTGTGTTTCGATTCTTAAATTTACACACATGATTTATTCAGGGAGGTGCTGTCCCTCGAACGCCGAGCATACTTCCGAATGGTGTAACTAAGAAATAGAAAGCACATTTTTCAGACAATTGTTATCCCATTGAGTCCTTTCTTAGCACTTCTCAGTGGCCTTACCCCAGGCAGTCCGACAATAGTCGCCGTTTCCTGGGTCACACTTATTGGGTCCCATTTATCTTAACATAATCAATACAAAATGGTGTCCTGTCATGTAAATTTCAGTTTCTCCTTAGGTATAATCGCTGAGCCACTAGACAATGCGTTCGCCAGTTTATAGAATGTTTTAAAGTTGTTTTCAGTCTTCAATATGTCAACAATGTCGTGTTGGTAGGAGCTGCCTGTCCTCTGAGGCTACTTGTTCATATATCGGAGCACTGCATGCTCTGCAGTACCTTTTTGGGACCCACAGTCACACTACGGCAAAGGTTTCTACCCGGTGTAAGTAAACCGGTTAGGATCCATGGCCAGTCAGAAAGTGTATGATGCCCTGAGAGGGCACCATAATCTTATTCTTTGAATGTGGAACATCTGGAAAGAAAGTATGTTCTCTCCAACCCGTCTCAGACCAATCCCATTCCTCCTGTCATATATTTAATATCTGTTACTTTATTGCCTCGATGCTAGTGTGAGGTGCACCGATTATATCACGATCACGTCCAGTGTGCTATTTCTGTAACCAATAAAAGGCAGCCTGCTGTCAAATGATCAAATCGAGTGGACACACAACCCATAACAACCAACAGGGCATCTTTTGGGCTGGAGCCAAAAGCACCTACACATCTTAGTAAAACTTTTCTTTGGACTCTCCTGACTGCCAGAGCCAGCCTTGGCGTTGTTAGTCTGTGGGCCCACACACTTGCTCCATAGGAGCTAATAAACAATTGTGGTTTGTATGGATCTGTTTCACCAGCAGGTGAAAGTGCCGTTGTCCAACAGAGCCAAGGATTTAGCTGCTATTTGTTCTGTATGTGCACCAAAATTCCAACGTTCATCTAAATGCACCCCCGTCCAGTTGTAAAGTGGACACCATTGTAGGGGACCTGATCTTTCCCTCACCAGTTTGTAGAGGCCGCCCAACAGGTCCATCCCCATCTCGTCTCTAACAAGTTGTTCCCACGATTGCTGTCTGGTCTTCTGTACGTCTGTAAATGATAATGTCTTTCTTCCTGGACAGAGCTCCCCCGATAGTTGCTCCGTGCCCGCCCCACAGCCCGTTTGACTGCGGTCAGTTCTGGGGACCACGGAGTTGGCTGCCTGTGGACATACCTTGCGCCACGAGGAACTGCCAAAGCAATAGCCGTCTCCATAGAAGTTACCAAGTCTCCCACTGCTGCATTCACATTCTCTATCTCCTCCTCTGAAGGACTGAACTGCTGCGCCAGTCAGTCCCAGTCAGTTTTTGAGTAGATGTACCTTTCTTCCCAGTTTCCAGTACCTTCCAAGGCCACAGTGCCGTATCTGAAAATTATACAGTTATGGTCACTGATAGCGAGATTTTCAACAACTCTCCAGTTAATTACATGGGGCACTGCACTAATACTTGCTAAGGTGACATCTATATTGGAGACAGCACCCGCCCTACCTGAAAAAGTAGGTGGGTGACCAGGCTGATTTAAAAGTTCCTAGTGTGTCTCCATAATTACATTTTCAAGCTCAGAGCCCCGCTCATCTAGCTTCACACTGTGCCATAATGGGACCTACCATTGGCATCCATACATACAATATAGTCTGTCCTGCTAATGTTCTTAGAATCCAGTTCACCTGATGTGAGAAAACTACAATATGTAGTTAAAACTGGCAGTAAACCTTAACCATAAATAAACTCTGTGACATCAAATTAAATTGAAGCACTGTTATATGTTCATTACAAAACTGCATTACAACAGTCATTTTAATCAACTTATTGAATATCACAATAGCACTCACGGGGTGCTCCCCAGGGAAGAACACCTGCGCGGCTGTTGGAAATCCCGGGACTCAACCTGCACAGGAGCCTGGCTTTTGTATCATGAGGATGTCCGACCTCTCTTCCTCTACCATTTCCTGTAGTTCATGCTTAACCGTATGGATTCGCATGGCATTAATCTCTAACATTTCATGTCTCCCCATTATCCGGGGGGATGAAAAACATGCAGGCGGCTAGCGGGCAATGAATTTGATAGATCACATACGTTTCTACCATACATTTTGACGATATCTTTAAAGATTTTCTCGACATCAAATTTACGGCCCCTTCTAGCATACACCTGCTCTACTAAGATTTTGTTTTTATTCGGTCTTTGACTGAATATTTGCCGCCTCTAATTGAATACAGTCAACGTCCTCCGAGGCTGGGTATGTAGTGTCTTCCCCGTAACTACGTTCCTTTCGAACAAGCTGCCTCAGAGCCACTGTTAACAATGCGGGCTCTTCCAACCTTGATAGACGTAACGTGTCAGCAGAATTCTTATATATGCTACCAGGACCAACTACATTCTACAATCTACCATTATCAGTTTTATTTACAATATTTGCATCTGTCGGACCAATTGCAGCACCAAGTCTTGTAGGGCCAAACCTCTTTATCTCCCCATCTTGTTTTTGGAGTTCTCGTTCTGCAAACTGTTCCACCTCTGGTCAGCCGGCTCGTAGCTGCTTCCACATCGACGTCAGTCTGGACGCCGAAATTCACCATTGGACAGCTGGTGGACCCTGAAGGATCATCGGAACTCGCAAGTGAACCCGTGGATAGAGCTCTACTGATTAGCCTACCCCTTTCTGCATCCCTTTTCGCTTAGCTTTGGCATTTCTTTCTAGGTGCTTTAAGGGTCACCATAATTGGTTCATTGAATTAGTCTATCGAGAATCATTTTGTAGGTGGGGCAGTCCTTCGGTCCTCCACAAGTTTAACCTCTCTTTTTACACGGTATATAATCCGGAGGCCTGTCTTTATTTGCACAGTCGTTCGTCTCAAGCCCCTACTGCCCACAATGGACACATACATCCTGAGCTTCACCACAATACTTGTTTGTATGATTTAGATCTTGTCGCGTGGTACATGGAGGAACTGCCAAATAGTCTTTAATATTGAGTACTCAGTAGCCAGTGTACAATCTGCGTATTCTCATCAGGACCTTCCATAATTCTGGTGACACCTCAATGATATAATGAACTGTTAGTTTCTCTTGTGGACCTATTTTAAATCTTAACTTGAACTGACTGTCAAATTCTTCCCTTGTAATCGAACATCAAAATTGTGAGTGTATACGGCATCCAATAAGCTGTCCGCAGACATGAATTTAAGTATGTCATGCAAACACATTAGAGGTCGTCTCTTTAATGGAGGTCCACACTTTACTTTTTGTAACAGCTGGTTCGTTAGTGTTCTTTTTTCTTTTGCTATTCTCCTGAGAGGCTGTTTCAACTATTAATACGTTTTTGGGTGTCTCGACATTGTTAATTTTAATCTTATTACATTTTGGATCAATACATTTTTGAAGTGCCATCTCCACAGTTCGAAGATCTTCACACGTCTTGGGTTTTTCTGTATTGTCTCTTTAGCCGTCAGCACTTTTCCCACCGGGGGACTTGCAATCGTGGCATGTGTTCGAGCACCTACTGGTTGGCTTCTGAACTGTTCATTCACCTTCTCCAACTCCATATTTCTCCCTTCTAGTTGTGAATTAACCATTACCTATCTAGCTACACAATACCTAATATGGTTTATTGCATAGTTGCTTATCTTCCCACTTTTGATGCAAGAATCTACAAACTTTAAAAACTCCGCATGTCATTCTGCGACAGTAATATTCACTTCTAGCTATGCATCCGCCTCGAGCACATTATCACTGTCTTGATTTTCGGCCATGATGAGTATATAAGAGAGTGAAAAATGAAGGCCCGTCTCTTTCCCCAGTCCTGCCTCTGTGGCATGAGGGGAGGCTACATGCAGCTCGCCCACCAGTCCCACCCGTTGACTAGGAGCTTTCAGGAACTGAACTACTAGGTTTAGCAACTACTAGGTTTAGCACACCTTGGGCACAGCGTAGTAGTCCTCTTCAGTGACTGCATCAACAAAGTATTGACCCGCTGCCTTACTGACGAATACTGCCCGCATCATCCTGACGTCCTTGAAGATATGATTCTGTACTGGATATTGGTCTGTTATGGGGATCAGAATTTTGCAAACTTGGTTGTCTCCCTGTCCAATTATGTAGCTCTTCAAACCAGCCATGTTCCACTAACAATTGGAGAGCAATTGTTATTAGTGTCCATCCCTTTTGTCTTAGGCCCTCGAATCATCCTGTGTGACCATACCATAATGTATCACACTCCTCAGGGCACCCCTGTGGATTCACAATCAAACTAGTAGGTGGGATGACAGTGCCACTATGAACTGTTCAAAAAACCTGTGGGTATGAGCATACTGGCTGGGAGTTCCGATTAGAGAGTCCAAGAACGAAAAGAACTTATATGAGTGTGACACAAATTCCAAGAGGAAAAATCAATACTACAATGTATGCTTAAAAGTTTTAATGCGTTGCAACTGGTGTCAGAGAAGAATAGAAAGCTCTTAACAAATTTCCTTTCATCTAGAGTCATAGATTGCTGAGGATAGTAGGGAAATATGAATTTGGAAATGTTTGACTCTGTGACTACAAAATACATCCGCATTCCCAACACCACCATAGCTAATTGACAGGGCAGTATTTTTAACTCTCTTTCTTTTGCATAAAGTATTATAATTCTCCAGCTATCTGGAAAACTCTTATCTGCCAACAACTTGCATGTGTCTTAATTTACAATATTGATTCTATTTAATATCTCTTCTAGGACCCTCCTACTCGTGCCTCCATTGGGAGGGGTGTATCCTAATTTTTGAGGACAGTAAATGGGTCTTAATTCCTCTCCTTACGCGGCAAGAGTCTTACCTACTATCAGTTCTGTGTAGTCAAGTCTGTAATCAAAATAAAGGTTTTACAGAATTCTACTAAACTCCAATGTAGGAACGTGAGCTCAGAAGAGTCCACATTATCAATTTTCCCTCCCATATCCAAAAAGGAGATATGAAATTGTCTTTTGAGCAAGCCTACAGTGTTTGTTTTGCAAACTGTGTCTGGATGGTTACGTGTCTTCCCTATGGTTTTCACTTTCCAACAACCTGCTTCCTCATCTACTGTGGGATATTCCAGTGTCATTAGGTGCCATGTAACTCTGATAGTTGGTTAGGTGACAGTTGGGCTGCTCTGATATAGTTGAGAATCCGTGCTGCACATTGGTGATTAGAAGAGGAGATATCCCCCTCAAGCGATTGAAGGTATGTTTTGCTAATCCCTACATCATAATGATTGTGAATGAGTATACCATAAACTATAGATTAAAATCTACTGATTTCTTCAAACAGAGAGTTTCCTAACATCTCAAAAGATCCATCATAGATACTGTAAATATTCACTAGAAATTGTTCTGATAATTTTCCAGGTATATTTCTTCGTAAGGTGTTGTGAGACCAGATGGAAAAGGTCCTAGCCATTTTGGTGCCACAAATCATTATGACTTGCTCATAACCTATTGCATAAACGTTGTCGTCATGTTCATTGTCAAATGTGAAAAGACACAAGAGACCAGAATAGAAGACTTTTCTCAAACCCCATATAATTTATTGTATTCTTTCCAACTATTCTGAAATGGGTCATTTTTTTCTCTGGCTTTTTTGCATACATCTCGTTAAATGTGTCCAATCTCGTGTGAAACAGAGCCTTCTTAAATCTTCTGCTGAAATTCCAGGAGTGATGCAGGATACTGCCATACCTAAGTATTCATGCACCTTTGTGACAGTTTCAAGTACAATGTTGTGTGGATCTTGGTAATGTTGAGAAACCCGGGGATTCTGTGGGATGCTCTCATCAGATAGAGTTTGTAATATTTTCCCCTAAACTTTCTCAGCATCAATTTTAACAGTGTAACTATTGATTCCTAGACTGCGGAGACCTTTAACTGCGTGAGCCATGTAAGGGGGACACGTGTCCTCTGGAAGGATTAAATACACTCAAATTTCCTTTCTGGTAGGAAACTGCAGATGAGCATCAGGTATTCGAGGATGTCTTCCTCGTTTCATAGGTACAGTGAGAGTCCGCCAGTTGGCACTGAGGCCGTAGCTGTCCCCCCCCGTGAGGTGTGGATGAGTGTGGCGACGTGTTGCACAATGCCCGCCGTTGAAACGCAGGTGCCAAGATAATCGGTGTTCAAAACTTGATACATGGTAACTAAAAAAGGTGTGTGTGAATGTAAGATATTACACCCATTTCTTTAAAAATCCTACTCCACTCGAGCCACTGCAATGATTCATTTCTTTTCTGAATGCCTGGTTTACTTTTCCTTGACCCAGCTATTATTGTTTCACTGAATTTTGATATTTCTACAAAGGATTTAACTAGCAATATGCTGTTGTGTAGTAATGTGGCTATCTTACCATCAACCTAAAATTTTTCCATCACTTTGTGTATGGAATAATACAGCTTTGTAAAATTACAAAAATGTGATGATAATGATCTTACCTGCTGCTGGTGCTTTCAAATTCAGCCAGTGTATGTTTAGCTAATATCTGTTCTACAGATGATCAGTTTTTTTACATGTACCCAAATATTTTACTGTTTGGTAAGTGGGTGTTGTTCTATTATACAGAGAACAAACAAATTTTGCTATCAATGTCGAAGCTGGTAAGCTTGTTGAATCAAGGAAAAGCAACATAAAATGGCGGCCAATCAGAGAAAAATGTGAGTACGTGTGTCTACATACCGAGTACTTGCTATGCTAAATAGAGCACAGATGGCTAATTCATCTGAAGTTAATTTCTTACACTGAATAGTCAACACTGGGCAAAATAACATCCAAAACCGATAATGACGGACAGGAGCTTTTTATGATGTGTAACGGGTAAAGCTTAACTATTAAATTAGTTATGCTGGAAGTATCACAGTATCAATTTGTTGGCGTAGTAAACTGGAGTATATAAACAGCGACGTAGTTAGGCAGTTAACGTGAGGTAACAAGAGGCAAAATGTTCTTAATAATTAAATCTAGAAGGCAATGTGTTTCAATTTTTGATAATGCATAGATAATATCAATGAAACATTATGCTGAACACTTACATTGCAGCTTTCAACTGACTAAAACATAATATGAACTGACTTTAAAACACTTGTTTATCAAGTTTTATTACTACAGTAAACTTTCTTTTAAGACACTCTTTAAGGGTCTGCAGGTAAAATGTGAAAAGTCTTAAATGATAAGCAATTTTTGTTTCCATAGTGCCTGCTTTTGCAGGAAGTAAGGTTGATATGCAACTACATAAAGCATTTCCAGATAATATAGAAATAATTAAATGCAGCAATAGAATCAAAATTAAATTATTTCATACAGTAAAATAGTAACTGTTGTTTGTGAGGGCAGAAATGACACATTTTTATAAATTTTTGAATTTTCTACTTCTTCAGTATGCACTGTTGCTTAAGCACAGAGTTGACTGTAGGGGTAATCATACAGTCTATGAATACCCCTACAGGTCACATCACCAGTTGTTTTGCACATTCTGTGCCCAAGGCATCAGTGAATTCACTACCATGCTCCTTCAAATCACTGTAGTATGATCCCGGCCTTGTTACAAGGAAATTTATCCTACTGGAAGTTGCGACTGCCATCAGGGAGGCCATCGAGGTGGAGGTGGTCCACAATCATTTTCACACAGTCCTCAGCTGTCATGCTGTGTTCAATTACTGTTATAAGTCCCGCAGAAGCACAGGCAAATGTCCCTCATAGAATAGTACTGCCCTTACCAGCTTGAGTCAGTGGCTTGGTACATGTTTCACGCAAACGTTTGCACAGACGAAAGCGTATCTCAATAAAACCACTGACCGCGTCTAGCAAAACATCGTGATTTGTCCATATGTGTGACATTTTTCCACTGATCTACATAGAATGTCCATGATTCTGTGCCCACAGCAATCATTAATGGTGATTTCATTAGGTTACTGAGGGACCGTGCGTACTGTCTGCTGCAGAGAGCTATGTCCAACAATATGCACTGGACAGTTTGCGCCATAATGCTTGTGCCTGCAGGAACATTGTAATCCTTTGTCAATTGCTGCCTATCCTGCTTTACTGAGTGGGCAACCCTCTGACCGCCATGTTCTGTGGTGAGATATGCAGTGCCAACACCTTCTTATCGCCTACTTGTGGTCTCTGTGACCTTCGATCACTTTGCATTGAAGCTACTGAGAAGAGCAAGGAGACAAAAGCAACCTGCCTTTTCCAAACATGTTTATATTGGCAGATTTCCTCATTTGTGGCCCGTATCATGACTAGAATGGTTCACCATTCTTCTGTGCCCTTCTTGAAGTACTTGAGCTGGCAGACGCACCAGTCCACAACAGTGGTTTTCGTCAGACGTACGAGAGTTTGCCTGTTGGCACTGAGGGAGTTGCCGTCCCACATGTGAGTCGTGGGCGTGTGTGGCGAGGACCAGCAGAATTCCCGCCGTTGAGGTGCAGGTGCCAGGGAAAGCGGTGTTCAAAACTTGATACACGTAGTTTCATAGGTAGAAGTTTTTTTTTACAAATTACAATTTTCTAACGATAGCCCGCCGCCTAGATGAGAAAAGTGGGCTGTACAAAATCATAATTTTTTTACATTATTAATACAATACAGATGTACAGTGATGTATTTGTACAAACTTCACGTAGTGTATACAATTATTATATGAAATATCTGCCTCTTAACAGCTCCAGATTACCCGGATCGTTGCTGTCCCCAGCCGCGAAGAGGCGGGCGTAGGAAATCACTCCATTATTATGTTTGTTCTCTCCACCACCCTTAATGTTCAGAGTACTACAATAAAATCATGCAACTACAATACAAAACACATATACAAATTTACTTCATATTGTGCGCTAATATCTAACAGCAAGTACAGCATGGTATGTACACTATATATGTGTCACATTCGAGATTCAGTTATCAAGGTCAGTATTCAGTTGTCAATACTTAAGTATTGCAGTTAGACCAAACCATGAAGGCATTCTAGCCTGGAACCACCCTGTGACCTCTTCCATGTCTATTTCGTGACAGATAGACAAGTATTTCGTGACAGATAGACAAGTCTCCCCAACACAACTCAACTTGTCCTCTATGCTGTCCTGTTACGTTTGGTTCCAGTCACAGGTGTGGGATGGCCCGAGGCCCGCTGAGCCACCAGGGGCAACAGAAGGCTACTGCCCCTGGGCTGGTCAGGCCAGGATGTGCGAGACCACCCACAATTGGGCACTATGTAATGTTGGGACAGTGTATTGTCCGATGCCAATACTGCTCGGCTGGGGCTAGGGAGTAAGGCCCCCCCCCCCCCCCTCGCCCCCCCCCCCCCCCGCCCCCCAAGTATTCTTCAGTTGTGGTTCTGCACAAATACCGTTCTTGCATTAATCGTAATTCAATCAACTAAGCTTAATAAGATAAAAAATTTGCCCAGGTCTTGTAACATATCAAGTATTGGAATGTTTTGTAATTCTTGTCCAAGGCAACCAGCTCGAAGCTGGGACATGTAAAGACCACAGACACGCACTGGTGTTGGTCGGGTACCTATCCAGCAAAAATATGTCAGATACTGGCCTTACCCAGTCAGGCAATGAATCACACCTTGAGTAGGCTGTAAGTATTTTCATTTTAGCCTCTCCCTTAATTCTTCCTGTGTCTGATGCTTTGCATTGACTCTGCCATGTAGCTGATGTCAAATTTTTAATTTCCTGTATGTTGACCAGATGGATGCCAGTTATATCTTGTACTTTTTCAAAGGCACGCTTATATAGCCAGTGTACTGCGACATTTTATCCCATTAGTAGGTCTAATAGGCAGAAGCCCATTATGAAAAGTGTAGCATCCGTTGGTGCAGTGCTGAAGGCACCCACACACGTTATCATCACACTCTGTTGTATTCTCCGGATGTGATTAGTGGGCCACACCAGTGTGAGCCTGCGGGCCCACGTACTGGCAGCATACCATACTATTGGCACTAATGTGGAGTTGTGGTACTTTCTGGTTGCAACGGGAGGGATATGTAATCGTATTTGCCCAATGCTTGTTAATTTGTTAAGGACACCTGTAGCTTTTATAGGTACCAGACTAGTATGTGGTACGTAACTCCAAGTCTCACGAAGGTAAATGCCAAAGTATCTGATCCCACATTTTTCAGTAACTATTCGGTTATTCATTCTTATAATTGGATGTCTTAATTTACCTTTTAGTAGGATATAATGTTATTTATGAGGTGTGACTTGTAGCTTTGATGTGTTACACCATTGCATTAGTACATCAATTGCAGTTCTTGATCAAGCCTCTGTGTCAGGTCGACTGTCTCCTTTGACCGAGATGAAAAGGTCATCAGCATAGGCCACTGCCCCAAGTACTGCATTGCTGGTCTCTAGTGCATTTAGCAAAGGATCCATGTTGACATCCCAGAAAATGAGGCCACAGACGGAACCCTGTGGACATACATTGGTTATCTGTTTGAACACTACAGCACGAGGCACAGTGATCCTAGCAACCCTTATCGCGGCAATAATCCTTGAAACAACCGTATAGCGAAGCCGGATGCTCCGTGTCCCTTAATTGAGAGAAGAGAGCCGGCCACAGGTTGTCAAAGGTGCCGGATATATCCACTGTGACTCCCGGAATGTAATGTCGTGCGGATGAGAGATCAGTATTGGCAACCTTATTGATGGCATCTGCTGTTTGTTTGCCTTTACAAAACCCGAACTGCAAGTTGCTCATCCCGCACGACATTCTATGGCTCGACAGCCTACGAACAAGTAGCTTTTTAAAGGCATTACCCGGGACGTCAAGTAGACGTACAGGTCGGTACGATTTTGGTAAGGACGAGTGTTTGTCAGGGTCCTTTCTAATAGTCACAATTTCTGCAGTTTTCCATCTGGATGGAACATGTTAAACCTCGAGGTAGCAATTGTATATAGTTGTGAGATATGGTGCAATTTCGTGGGCCAGGTGCTGCAGTATTTCTGCAGTGATAGCTTCTGGTCCTCCAACTTTTTTCTTTGCAAACTAGTACACGGCGTTCTTCAGGTCCGGAGAGAAGGGGTAAATGTCCATCTCGGTCACGTACAAGTCCGTGTGCACCTGCCTGATCTCTGCTCGGTTATCTGTATCTTCAGCAGGATTCTTAGGAAGGAGCACCTCGAGGAGCTGCTCAGCCGTGTTTTTCCAGTCATTCGTCACTTTGTCTGTGTCAGCTACTTTCGCAGGCGATAGTAGCGTTGGAGAATGCATCTTCTCTCTCACCATCTTGTACAGGAGTCCCAAAGGGTCAAGCAGCAAATGTGCATTGACAAAGTCCTCCCAACTTTTCAGTCGGTGGTTGGTCAAGGTTTCTTGAAATGTGTGCTTTAGCCTTGTGTAGTTTGTTAAATGGAATTGTTGCACCTCCTGGCTGGTAGTGATACGATGACAGCCGTCTTTATAGACACAACCTGTGCTTCTACCGCCCGGGCCACGTCACAGTTGTGATCGGCCAGCTCTGAAGGTGAACAGTTCTCCTCTAGCTGGTCCCAAATGGCTCTCCCGTAATCTGACATTGAAATCCAGTCATCCGTTGACCACCTTGTACAATTGAAAATTCAATTAGGTTACGATCACTTGTGGTCAATCCATGTAGTACATGCCAATTCACCACTCTTTTCCTATGTTCTCTGTGTTTAGGGTTGCATCTAACACAGATGTAACTCCTGCTCCACTTCTATAAGTTGGTGGATTACCTGGCATGTTCTCCACCTGCAAATGTTTCTCCATAATTAGGTCCTCAAGTGAAATACCACGGGAATCTTGTGTCCGACAATACCGTAATGGTGATTTAGCATTGCTATTGATTGCTGTTATTACTAACTTACCTCTGAAATGCTCCTGACCTGAGATAGGTGGTTTGAAAATGAGCTATGTGTCCTCTGAACTGACAGTATACATTAACCAAGTACCAGTTGGTATTCATCAGGTTGACCTCAACAACTGTTACCTGTGAAGTACATAATTGAGTTGTGACTGTTGTTTTAATTAGCTTGTTAATTATTACTATAGCGGACAATGGATTGTCTCCAGTATTTATTACTTGTGCCGTCACAGGAAAGCCAGTACGTCTGCCATAGGAAGAATGAGGTTCCTGCATTAATATAATATCTACCTCGTTTTCCTCAACGAGTAACAGTGAACCTACGCATTGAATTAATTTGGAAAATTTTGAACATAGTTATGGTTGTCTGGTATAATAATGGCTATCCGGCCATTTCTGCTAAGGATTGCAACTAGTCCTTCCATACATGATCACAATTTCCATTATATATTTTCAATATCAAATACCCTCCCTTGTCTTCTGTACATTTTATGCACTAAGAGTAGTAACTCCACATACTCAAAAGGTAAGTTTGCTGATGCCAAGAGGATGCAATCTGCATCCTGCAGAGCTGGAAAGGTAATTCTCCTACCATTCGGATGCCCATTGCGAACAAGTTGCCTTAGAGCCCCCATTAAGAATGACGGCTCTTCCCGTGTCTATAATCTAATTTCTCCATCCCCGGTGGGCAATCTCTGTACGTATATACAACATTTGGTGCCGGATCGACACTCCTAGAGGAATCTTGTGAGGTAGGATCTGAGGATATCGACTGCCACGTCCCTACACCAGCCACTAGCTGATCTACATTTTCATCGGCTAATTCCCTTCTACTGGTATTGGTCGCCGCAGCAGACACCAGGTTCTTTCCTTCTTGTTCGCATCTCGACACTGGAACCGCAGCCCCAGTGTCTTCCGATTTGTTCGATGTCCCAGGCGTCGCTTCCAATTTCTCCACATTGACCAGCATCAGCTCTGCTTCTTCTTGCCAGGACTGTGACGCTGTTGGCTGCAGCACACATTGCCCCAGCCTCGCCTTCACCACCCATCATACCATTGGCCTCTCCCATCTGCAACAGAAAGAAACGTTGCACAGCCCCTGCCACCATGCTGCATCCCTCGCTACTTTACTGGGAGATTTGTATGCTTTCTTTTTAGCGTCCTTACTACGAGTCTGCTTAGTCAGTTTGCTGTACGTCTCTGTAAGAGTGTGTTGCATGTGTTACACTCCTTTTTGAGAGTGTAACATGTTCTCATTCTGTATTTGCATGGGATGCAGATCTGTGGAGAGGATTGTTTTGAACAGTTCTTTTTCTTGTGGCCGTCCTCGCCTCAGTGTGTAGAAATTGGTTTTCTTATTTGAGAGTATTTGGATCTGTGTCCATAGTCCTGAAACTTTGTGCACTTTGCAACCGCGGTATAACCCTTAATGGAGACAGAACTATAGCCAATGTATAATCTATTGTTACGTATGATTATTTTTCTTAGCTGTTGTGCAACCTCAGGTACATGGTGCCCCATAGGTCAGTCTCACAGACCAGTTTTCAATTCTAACTTGAATTTTTGAATGAAATCTGATGTAGCCATTAGGTCTTCGTACATATTGCTTTTAGAGACAGTTGTTTATGGCATCATGTGTCATATTCATTGGCTTGTCATAAATCATCATAAGGGTGTGTCATTTTTGGGGTTTTCACAGTTAAAATGTTCTTTATATTTGACATTGTTCATCAATTTATCCGAATCCCCCTGAGAGGCAACTTCTACTATTAATACATTCTTAGTCACTGTATTTATGCGCATTTTGTCTTTCATCCGATTAATGCTCTTTTCAAAATACTCTTCAGCCTTTTTTAATGTTGTCCTCACATTCCGGATTAACAAACACGGTCGGGACGATCTTTTCAACATTTGTTTTAATTACCTCCTGTACTGTCTGTCGGGTAGTCAGTGCAGCAGTAAATGCAGCATATGTTGTCACTTGTTTCTGTAATTCTTCTCGTAGTCTGACATTCTCTGCTGTATCTTCAATGTATTTTCCTTTGAGGCGAGCATTTGTTAATGCCCAAGTTGGAATCGCCTCCATCAAGACCCTTGTCAGTTCTGCCCTAATTTTCCCATGCTGCACACTCCATTTGAAGAGACGAAGCACTTGGACATGGCAATCACCAATGGACATAGACAGCAAAGACTCAGTTCTTGTCAGACAGTAAGCAGTTATGTACTCAAGCCCTTTCTGCAAAGCAGACATTCCGGCCATTTACAATGTGGAAATAGTTGTAGACAGGTTTGGGTATACTTCACTGGCATCAGCCATCATTCTTGATACCCTCTTCAACATTTGTGATGTAAAGGCTCCCCTGTACAAAATGTCTTTACTGTGTGTATGGATCTCTCTGCTGTAACTGGTTTCTTCTGGCTTTGCAAACAGCCTGTGTTTGTTTATACAGACTTTGAGCAGGCACTCAAGTTGCATTTAGCAGTAATATCACCCAGGCGTCCTTGAAGATATGATTCTTTATCTGGATATTGCTCTGGTATGGGGATCAGAATTTTGTAAACTTTGTTACCTCCCTGTCCAAGTATGTAGCTCTCGTAACCAGTCACGTGTTCCACTAACAAGAGAAGACTAATAGTTGTCGGAGTCCGTCCCTATTGTCTTAGGCTCTCGAATCTTTCCTGTGCGACCATACCATAGTGTATCACCCTCCTCAGGGCATCCCTCTGGATTCTCTATCAAGCCAGTAGGTGGGATGACAGCGCCACTATGCACTGTTGAAAAAACTGTGGGTATTGGCATACAGGCTGGGAGTTCCAAACAGAGAGTCCAATAGTACGGAGTATGCTTAAATATCTTGGTGGGTCTCGACTTGTGTCAAAGAAGAATAGGTAGCGCTTAACCAATTCATTTTCATCTAGGGTCATGGATTGTTGAGGATGATATAAAAAGATGAATTTGGAAATGTTTGACTCTGTAACTACAAAATATAAACGCATTTCCAAAATCATCATAGCAAACGGGCAGGCCAGTATCTTGAGTTCTCTTTCCTTTGTGTGCAGTATTATAATTTTGCAGCTATCTGGAATCATTCTATCCAAGACCAACATGTATACCCATTGCATTACAATAGTGATCCTCTTTAATATCTTTTCTAGGACCCTCCTACTTGTGATCACCTTGGGAGGGGTGTATCCTAGTTTTTCTGGAAAATAAATGGTTCTTAATTCTTCTCTTAACGTGGCAAGAGTCTTATCTTCTATCAATTCCGTGAAGTCAGGTCTGTTATCAAAATGAAAGGTTTTAGAGAACTCCAATGAACTCCAGTCCAGGAATATGAACTCAGAAGAGTACAGATTAAAAATTTTCCCCTCTCATATCCTAAAAAGGTTCACATTTGCTTTCTCCTGAAGTATTTTTAGTTTTTTACCCGAGGAGTTCTTCCAAGCTTATAGGAATAGGAGATATGAAATTGTCTTCTGAGCAAACCTACAGTGTTTGTTATGCAAACTGTGTCTGGATGGTTACGTGTCTTCCCTATGGTTGTCACTTTCCAACAACCTGCTTCCTCATTTACTGTCGGATGACCCCAGTGTCTGTAAGCTCCATGCATCTCTCATAATTGGTTAGGTGACAGTTGGGCTGATCTGATGTACTTGAGAACTCTCAGTGCACATTGCTGTTTACAAGCGGAGATCTCTCCCTCAAGCCTTGGAAGGTATGTTTTGCTAATCTCTGCATCACCATGATCATGAACGAGTAAACCAGAAACTACAAATTCAAATCTACTGATTTCTTCAAAGATCCGTCATACAGGCAGTAAGAGTTCACTAGAAATTATTCTGATAATTTTCCAGGTATATTTCTTGGTAAAGTGTTGTGACATCATATGGAATAGGTCCTAGCCAATATGGTGGCACAAATCATCATGACTTGCTCATAATCTAATGCATAAACTTTGTCATCATGTTCATTGTCAAATGTGAAAAGACATAAGTGACCAGAATAGTAGACTTTTCTCAAACCTCCTATAATTTCCTTGTATTATTTCCAACTATTTTGAAATGGGTCATCTTTTTCTCTGGCTTTTTGCATGCATCTCCTTAAATGTGTCCACTCCCATACAAAACTAAGCCTTCTGAGGTCTTTTGCTGAGATTCCAGGAGTGATGCGGTGTACTGCCATACCTAAGTATTCGTGCACCTTTGTTACAGTACAAGGTTGTATGCATCTGGGTAATGTTGAGAAACCCGAGCATTCAGTGGCATGCTCTCATCAAATAGAATTTGTAATATTTTCCCATAAACTTTATCAGTGTCAATTTTAACAGTGTATGTATTGATCCCAAGACTGCAGACATCTTTAATTGCATTGTCCATATAAGGAGGACACTTGTCCTCTGGAAGGATTAAACACTCTGGAATTTCTTTTCTTATAGGAGACAGTAGGTGCGCATCTGGTATTCGTGGATGTGTTCCTCATAGTTTCATAGGTACAGTGAAAGTCCGCCAGTTGGCACTGAGGCAGTTGCTGTCCCGATGGGTGAGGCGTGGGCAAGTGTGGCGAGGGGCGGCACAGTTCCTGCTGCTGACGCACTGCCTCCAGGCAAAGCAGCGTTCAAAACTTGATACAAATAGTTTCATAGGTACATTACTTATCCATATTTATTTTACATACAAAAACTCACTTAGTAACACTTTATCGTGGGCTTTCTAATGACTAAACAGTGCCCTCCCTGGGGCACTCCCAGAGAGTTGCCCGTCCCTAGGCAATGAGGAGGCAGGCCGCTACTACCTAACAGAAACCACTGAATAGATACATTAACTCTTTCCACCACCCATTATGAGCAACTAACTACTACATGTATTCACAAATAACTATTTACACATAAATTGAAAAACAAAATTCACCTCCTCATCTTGTGTTTCGATTCTTAAATTTACACACATGATTTATTCAGGGAGGTGCTGTCCCTCGAACGCCGAGCATACTTCCGAATGGTGTAACTAAGAAATAGAAAGCACATTTTTCAGACAATTGTTATCCCATTGAGTCCTTTCTTAGCACTTCTCAGTGGCCTTACCCCAGGCAGTCCGACAATAGTCGCCGTTTCCTGGGTCACACTTATTGGGTCCCATTTATCTTAACATAATCAATACAAAATGGTGTCCTGTCATGTAAATTTCAGTTTCTCCTTAGGTATAATCGCTGAGCCACTAGACAATGCGTTCGCCAGTTTATAGAATGTTTTAAAGTTGTTTTCAGTCTTCAATATGTCAACAATGTCGTGTTGGTAGGAGCTGCCTGTCCTCTGAGGCTACTTGTTCATATATCGGAGCACTGCATGCTCTGCAGTACCTTTTTGGGACCCACAGTCACACTACGGCAAAGGTTTCTACCCGGTGTAAGTAAACCGGTTAGGATCCATGGCCAGTCAGAAAGTGTATGATGCCCTGAGAGGGCACCATAATCTTATTCTTTGAATGTGGAACATCTGGAAAGAAAGTATGTTCTCTCCAACCCGTCTCAGACCAATCCCATTCCTCCTGTCATATATTTAATATCTGTTACTTTATTGCCTCGATGCTAGTGTGAGGTGCACCGATTATATCACGATCACGTCCAGTGTGCTATTTCTGTAACCAATAAAAGGCAGCCTGCTGTCAAATGATCAAATCGAGTGGACACACAACCCATAACAACCAACAGGGCATCTTTTGGGCTGGAGCCAAAAGCACCTACACATCTTAGTAAAACTTTTCTTTGGACTCTCCTGACTGCCAGAGCCAGCCTTGGCGTTGTTAGTCTGTGGGCCCACACACTTGCTCCATAGGAGCTAATAAACAATTGTGGTTTGTATGGATCTGTTTCACCAGCAGGTGAAAGTGCCGTTGTCCAACAGAGCCAAGGATTTAGCTGCTATTTGTTCTGTATGTGCACCAAAATTCCAACGTTCATCTAAATGCACCCCCGTCCAGTTGTAAAGTGGACACCATTGTAGGGGACCTGATCTTTCCCTCACCAGTTTGTAGAGGCCGCCCAACAGGTCCATCCCCATCTCGTCTCTAACAAGTTGTTCCCACGATTGCTGTCTGGTCTTCTGTACGTCTGTAAATGATAATGTCTTTCTTCCTGGACAGAGCTCCCCCGATAGTTGCTCCGTGCCCGCCCCACAGCCCGTTTGACTGCGGTCAGTTCTGGGGACCATGGAGTTGGCTGCCTGTGGACATACCTTGCGCCACGAGGAACTGCCAAAGCAATAGCCGTCTCCATAGAAGTTACCAAGTCTCCCACTGCTGCATTCACATTCTCTATCTCCTCCTCTGAAGGACTGAACTGCTGCGCCAGTCAGTCCCAGTCAGTTTTTGAGTAGATGTACCTTTCTTCCCAGTTTCCAGTACCTTCCAAGGCCACAGTGCCGTATCTGAAAATTATACAGTTATGGCCACTGATAGCGAGATTTTCAACAACTCTCCAGTTAATTACATGGGGCACTGCACTAATACTTGCTAAGGTGACATCTATATTGGAGACAGCACCCGCCCTACCTGAAAAAGTAGGTGGGTGACCAGGCTGATTTAAAAGTTCCTAGTGTGTCTCCATAATTACATTTTCAAGCTCAGAGCCCCGCTCATCTAGCTTCACACTGTGCCATAATGGGACCTACCATTGGCATCCATACATACAATATAGTCTGTCCTGCTAATGTTCTTAGAATCCAGTTCACCTGATGTGAGAAAACTACAATATGTAGTTAAAACTGGCAGTAAACCTTAACCATAAATAAACTCTGTGACATCAAATTAAATTGAAGCACTGTTATATGTTCATTACAAAACTGCATTACAACAGTCATTTTAATCAACTTATTGAATATCACAATAGCACTCACGGGGTGCTCCCCAGGGAAGAACACCTGCGCGGCTGTTGGAAATCCCGGGACTCAACCTGCACAGGAGCCTGGCTTTTGTATCATGAGGATGTCCGACCTCTCTTCCTCTACCATTTCCTGTAGTTCATGCTTAACCGTATGGATTCGCATGGCATTAATCTCTAACATTTCATGTCTCCCCATTATCCGGGGGGATGAAAAACATGCAGGCGGCTAGCGGGCAATGAATTTGATAGATCACATACGTTTCTACCATACATTTTGACGATATCTTTAAAGATTTTCTCGACATCAAATTTACGGCCCCTTCTAGCATACACCTGCTCTACTAAGATTTTGTTTTTATTCGGTCTTTGACTGAATATTTGCCGCCTCTAATTGAATACAGTCAACGTCCTCCGAGGCTGGGTATGTAGTGTCTTCCCCGTAACTACGTTCCTTTCGAACAAGCTGCCTCAGAGCCACTGTTAACAATGCGGGCTCTTCCAACCTTGATAGACGTAACGTGTCAGCAGAATTCTTATATATGCTACCAGGACCAACTACATTCTACAATCTACCATTATCAGTTTTATTTACAATATTTGCATCTGTCGGACCAATTGCAGCACCAAGTCTTGTAGGGCCAAACCTCTTTATCTCCCCATCTTGTTTTTGGAGTTCTCGTTCTGCAAACTGTTCCACCTCTGGTCAGCCGGCTCGTAGCTGCTTCCACATCGACGTCAGTCTGGACGCCGAAATTCACCATCGGACAGCTGGTGGACCCTGAAGGATCATCGGAACTCGCAAGTGAACCCGTGGATAGAGCTCTACTGATTAGCCTACCCCTTTCTGCATCCCTTTTCGCTTAGCTTTGGCATTTCTTTCTAGGTGCTTTAAGGGTCACCATAATTGGTTCATTGAATTAGTCTATCGAGAATCATTTTGTAGGTGGGGCAGTCCTTCGGTCCTCCACAAGTTTAACCTCTCTTTTTACACGGTATATAATCCGGAGGCCTGTCTTTATTTGCACAGTCGTTCGTCTCAAGCCCCTACTGCCCACAATGGACACATACATCCTGAGCTTCACCACAATACTTGTTTGTATGATTTAGATCTTGTCGCGTGGTACATGGAGGAACTGCCAAATAGTCTTTAATATTGAGTACTCAGTAGCCAGTGTACAATCTGCGTATTCTCATCAGGACCTTCCATAATTCTGGTGACACCTCAATGATATAATGAACTGTTAGTTTCTCTTGTGGACCTATTTTAAATCTTAACTTGAACTGACTGTCAAATTCTTCCCTTGTAATCGAACATCAAAATTGTGAGTGTATACGGCATCCAATAAGCTGTCCGCAGACATGAATTTAAGTATGTCATGCAAACACATTAGAGGTCGTCTCTTTAATGGAGGTCCACACTTTACTTTTTGTAACAGCTGGTTCGTTAGTGTTCTTTTTTCTTTTGCTATTCTCCTGAGAGGCTGTTTCAACTATTAATACGTTTTTGGGTGTCTCGACATTGTTAATTTTAATCTTATTACATTTTGGATCAATACATTTTTGAAGTGCCATCTCCACAGTTCGAAGATCTTCACACGTCTTGGGTTTTTCTGTATTGTCTCTTTAGCCGTCAGCACTTTTCCCACCGGGGGACTTGCAATCGTGGCATGTGTTCGAGCACCTACTGGTTGGCTTCTGAACTGTTCATTCACCTTCTCCAACTCCATATTTCTCCCTTCTAGTTGTGAATTAACCATTACCTATCTAGCTACACAATACCTAATATGGTTTATTGCATAGTTGCTTATCTTCCCACTTTTGATGCAAGAATCTACAAACTTTAAAAACTCCGCATGTCATTCTGCGACAGTAATATTCACTTCTAGCTATGCATCCGCCTCGAGCACATTATCACTGTCTTGATTTTCGGCCATGATGAGTATATAAGAGAGTGAAAAATGAAGGCCCGTCTCTTTCCCCAGTCCTGCCTCTGTGGCATGAGGGGAGGCTACATGCAGCTCGCCCACCAGTCCCACCCGTTGACTAGGAGCTTTCAGGAACTGAACTACTAGGTTTAGCAACTACTAGGTTTAGCACACCTTGGGCACAGCGTAGTAGTCCTCTTCAGTGACTGCATCAACAAAGTATTGACCCGCTGCCTTACTGACGAATACTGCCCGCATCATCCTGACGTCCTTGAAGATATGATTCTGTACTGGATATTGGTCTGTTATGGGGATCAGAATTTTGCAAACTTGGTTGTCTCCCTGTCCAATTATGTAGCTCTTCAAACCAGCCATGTTCCACTAACAATTGGAGAGCAATTGTTATTAGTGTCCATCCCTTTTGTCTTAGGCCCTCGAATCATCCTGTGTGACCATACCATAATGTATCACACTCCTCAGGGCACCCCTGTGGATTCACAATCAAACTAGTAGGTGGGATGACAGTGCCACTATGAACTGTTCAAAAAACCTGTGGGTATGAGCATACTGGCTGGGAGTTCCGATTAGAGAGTCCAAGAACGAAAAGAACTTATATGAGTGTGACACAAATTCCAAGAGGAAAAATCAATACTACAATGTATGCTTAAAAGTTTTAATGCGTTGCAACTGGTGTCAGAGAAGAATAGAAAGCTCTTAACAAATTTCCTTTCATCTAGAGTCATAGATTGCTGAGGATAGTAGGGAAATATGAATTTGGAAATGTTTGACTCTGTGACTACAAAATACATCCGCATTCCCAACACCACCATAGCTAATTGACAGGGCAGTATTTTTAACTCTCTTTCTTTTGCATAAAGTATTATAATTCTCCAGCTATCTGGAAAACTCTTATCTGCCAACAACTTGCATGTGTCTTAATTTACAATATTGATTCTATTTAATATCTCTTCTAGGACCCTCCTACTCGTGCCTCCATTGGGAGGGGTGTATCCTAATTTTTGAGGACAGTAAATGGGTCTTAATTCCTCTCCTTACGCGGCAAGAGTCTTACCTACTATCAGTTCTGTGTAGTCAAGTCTGTAATCAAAATAAAGGTTTTACAGAATTCTACTAAACTCCAATGTAGGAACGTGAGCTCAGAAGAGTCCACATTATCAATTTTCCCTCCCATATCCAAAAAGGAGATATGAAATTGTCTTTTGAGCAAGCCTACAGTGTTTGTTTTGCAAACTGTGTCTGGATGGTTACGTGTCTTCCCTATGGTTTTCACTTTCCAACAACCTGCTTCCTCATCTACTGTGGGATATTCCAGTGTCATTAGGTGCCATGTAACTCTGATAGTTGGTTAGGTGACAGTTGGGCTGCTCTGATATAGTTGAGAATCCGTGCTGCACATTGGTGATTAGAAGAGGAGATATCCCCCTCAAGCGATTGAAGGTATGTTTTGCTAATCCCTACATCATAATGATTGTGAATGAGTATACCATAAACTATAGATTAAAATCTACTGATTTCTTCAAACAGAGAGTTTCCTAACATCTCAAAAGATCCATCATAGATACTGTAAATATTCACTAGAAATTGTTCTGATAATTTTCCAGGTATATTTCTTCGTAAGGTGTTGTGAGACCAGATGGAAAAGGTCCTAGCCATTTTGGTGCCACAAATCATTATGACTTGCTCATAACCTATTGCATAAACGTTGTCGTCATGTTCATTGTCAAATGTGAAAAGACACAAGAGACCAGAATAGAAGACTTTTCTCAAACCCCATATAATTTATTGTATTCTTTCCAACTATTCTGAAATGGGTCATTTTTTTCTCTGGCTTTTTTGCATACATCTCGTTAAATGTGTCCAATCTCGTGTGAAACAGAGCCTTCTTAAATCTTCTGCTGAAATTCCAGGAGTGATGCAGGATACTGCCATACCTAAGTATTCATGCACCTTTGTGACAGTTTCAAGTACAATGTTGTGTGGATCTTGGTAATGTTGAGAAACCCGGGGATTCTGTGGGATGCTCTCATCAGATAGAGTTTGTAATATTTTCCCCTAAACTTTCTCAGCATCAATTTTAACAGTGTAACTATTGATTCCTAGACTGCGGAGACCTTTAACTGCGTGAGCCATGTAAGGGGGACACGTGTCCTCTGGAAGGATTAAATACACTCAAATTTCCTTTCTGGTAGGAAACTGCAGATGAGCATCAGGTATTCGAGGATGTCTTCCTCGTTTCATAGGTACAGTGAGAGTCCGCCAGTTGGCACTGAGGCCGTAGCTGTCCCCCCCCGTGAGGTGTGGATGAGTGTGGCGACGTGTTGCACAATGCCCGCCGTTGAAACGCAGGTGCCAAGATAATCGGTGTTCAAAACTTGATACATGGTAACTAAAAAAGGTGTGTGTGAATGTAAGATATTACACCCATTTCTTTAAAAATCCTACTCCACTCGAGCCACTGCAATGATTCATTTCTTTTCTGAATGCCTGGTTTACTTTTCCTTGACCCAGCTATTATTGTTTCACTGAATTTTGATATTTCTACAAAGGATTTAACTAGCAATATGCTGTTGTGTAGTAATGTGGCTATCTTACCATCAACCTAAAATTTTTCCATCACTTTGTGTATGGAATAATACAGCTTTGTAAAATTACAAAAATGTGATGATAATGATCTTACCTGCTGCTGGTGCTTTCAAATTCAGCCAGTGTATGTTTAGCTAATATCTGTTCTACAGATGATCAGTTTTTTTACATGTACCCAAATATTTTACTGTTTGGTAAGTGGGTGTTGTTCTATTATACAGAGAACAAACAAATTTTGCTATCAATGTCGAAGCTGGTAAGCTTGTTGAATCAAGGAAAAGCAACATAAAATGGCGGCCAATCAGAGAAAAATGTGAGTACGTGTGTCTACATACCGAGTACTTGCTATGCTAAATAGAGCACAGATGGCTAATTCATCTGAAGTTAATTTCTTACACTGAATAGTCAACACTGGGCAAAATAACATCCAAAACCGATAATGACGGACAGGAGCTTTTTATGATGTGTAACGGGTAAAGCTTAACTATTAAATTAGTTATGCTGGAAGTATCACAGTATCAATTTGTTGGCGTAGTAAACTGGAGTATATAAACAGCGACGTAGTTAGGCAGTTAACGTGAGGTAACAAGAGGCAAAATGTTCTTAATAATTAAATCTAGAAGGCAATGTGTTTCAATTTTTGATAATGCATAGATAATATCAATGAAACATTATGCTGAACACTTACATTGCAGCTTTCAACTGACTAAAACATAATATGAACTGACTTTAAAACACTTGTTTATCAAGTTTTATTACTACAGTAAACTTTCTTTTAAGACACTCTTTAAGGGTCTGCAGGTAAAATGTGAAAAGTCTTAAATGATAAGCAATTTTTGTTTCCATAGTGCCTGCTTTTGCAGGAAGTAAGGTTGATATGCAACTACATAAAGCATTTCCAGATAATATAGAAATAATTAAATGCAGCAATAGAATCAAAATTAAATTATTTCATACAGTAAAATAGTAACTGTTGTTTGTGAGGGCAGAAATGACACATTTTTATAAATTTTTGAATTTTCTACTTCTTCAGTATGCACTGTTGCTTAAGCACAGAGTTGACTGTAGGGGTAATCATACAGTCTATGAATACCCCTACAGGTCACATCACCAGTTGTTTTGCACATTCTGTGCCCAAGGCATCAGTGAATTCACTACCATGCTCCTTCAAATCACTGTAGTATGATCCCGGCCTTGTTACAAGGAAATTTATCCTACTGGAAGTTGCGACTGCCATCAGGGAGGCCATCGAGGTGGAGGTGGTCCACAATCATTTTCACACAGTCCTCAGCTGTCATGCTGTGTTCAATTACTGTTATAAGTCCCGCAGAAGCACAGGCAAATGTCCCTCATAGAATAGTACTGCCCTTACCAGCTTGAGTCAGTGGCTTGGTACATGTTTCACGCAAACGTTTGCACAGACGAAAGCGTATCTCAATAAAACCACTGACCGCGTCTAGCAAAACATCGTGATTTGTCCATATGTGTGACATTTTTCCACTGATCTACATAGAATGTCCATGATTCTGTGCCCACAGCAATCATTAATGGTGATTTCATTAGGTTACTGAGGGACCGTGCGTACTGTCTGCTGCAGAGAGCTATGTCCAACAATATGCACTGGACAGTTTGCGCCATAATGCTTGTGCCTGCAGGAACATTGTAATCCTTTGTCAATTGCTGCCTATCCTGCTTTACTGAGTGGGCAACCCTCTGACCGCCATGTTCTGTGGTGAGATATGCAGTGCCAACACCTTCTTATCGCCTACTTGTGGTCTCTGTGACCTTCGATCACTTTGCATTGAAGCTACTGAGAAGAGCAAGGAGACAAAAGCAACCTGCCTTTTCCAAACATGTTTATATTGGCAGATTTCCTCATTTGTGGCCCGTATCATGACTAGAATGGTTCACCATTCTTCTGTGCCCTTCTTGAAGTACTTGAGCTGGCAGACGCACCAGTCCACAACAGTGGTTTTCGTCAGACGTACGAGAGTTTGCCTGTTGGCACTGAGGGAGTTGCCGTCCCACATGTGAGTCGTGGGCGTGTGTGGCGAGGACCAGCAGAATTCCCGCCGTTGAGGTGCAGGTGCCAGGGAAAGCGGTGTTCAAAACTTGATACACGTAGTTTCATAGGTAGAAGTTTTTTTTTACAAATTACAATTTTCTAATGATAGCCCGCCGCCTAGATGAGAAAAGTGGGCTGTACAAAATCATAATTTTTTTACATTATTAATACAATACAGATGTACAGTGATGTATTTGTACAAACTTCACGTAGTGTATACAATTATTATATGAAATATCTGCCTCTTAACAGCTCCAGATTACCCGGATCGTTGCTGTCCCCAGCCGCGAAGAGGCGGGCGTAGGAAATCACTCCATTATTATGTTTGTTCTCTCCACCACCCTTAATGTTCAGAGTACTACAATAAAATCATGCAACTACAATACAAAACACATATACAAATTTACTTCATATTGTGCGCTAATATCTAACAGCAAGTACAGCATGGTATGTACACTATATATGTGTCACATTCGAGATTCAGTTATCAAGGTCAGTATTCAGTTGTCAATACTTAAGTATTGCAGTTAGACCAAACCATGAAGGCATTCTAGCCTGGAACCACCCTGTGACCTCTTCCATGTCTATTTCGTGACAGATAGACAAGTATTTCGTGACAGATAGACAAGTCTCCCCAACACAACTCAACTTGTCCTCTATGCTGTCCTGTTACGTTTGGTTCCAGTCACAGGTGTGGGATGGCCCGAGGCCCGCTGAGCCACCAGGGGCAACAGAAGGCTACTGCCCCTGGGCTGGTCAGGCCAGGATGTGCGAGACCACCCACAATTGGGCACTATGTAATGTTGGGACAGTGTATTGTCCGATGCCAATACTGCTCGGCTGGGGCTAGGGAGTAAGGCCCCCCCCCCCCCCCCCCTCGCCCCCCCCCCCCCCCCCCCGCCCCCCAAGTATTCTTCAGTTGTGGTTCTGCACAAATACCGTTCTTGCATTAATCGTAATTCAATCAACTAAGCTTAATAAGATAAAAAATTTGCCCAGGTCTTGTAACATATCAAGTATTGGAATGTTTTGTAATTCTTGTCCAAGGCAACCAGCTCGAAGCTGGGACATGTAAAGACCACAGACACGCACTGGTGTTGGTCGGGTACCTATCCAGCAAAAATATGTCAGATACTGGCCTTACCCAGTCAGGCAATGAATCACACCTTGAGTAGGCTGTAAGTATTTTCATTTTAGCCTCTCCCTTAATTCTTCCTGTGTCTGATGCTTTGCATTGACTCTGCCATGTAGCTGATGTCAAATTTTTAATTTCCTGTATGTTGACCAGATGGATGCCAGTTATATCTTGTACTTTTTCAAAGGCACGCTTATATAGCCAGTGTACTGCGACATTTTATCCCATTAGTAGGTCTAATAGGCAGAAGCCCATTATGAAAAGTGTAGCATCCGTTGGTGCAGTGCTGAAGGCACCCACACACGTTATCATCACACTCTGTTGTATTCTCCGGATGTGATTAGTGGGCCACACCAGTGTGAGCCTGCGGGCCCACGTACTGGCAGCATACCATACTATTGGCACTAATGTGGAGTTGTGGTACTTTCTGGTTGCAACGGGAGGGATATGTAATCGTATTTGCCCAATGCTTGTTAATTTGTTAAGGACACCTGTAGCTTTTATAGGTACCAGACTAGTATGTGGTACGTAACTCCAAGTCTCACGAAGGTAAATGCCAAAGTATCTGATCCCACATTTTTCAGTAACTATTCGGTTATTCATTCTTATAATTGGATGTCTTAATTTACCTTTTAGTAGGATATAATGTTATTTATGAGGTGTGACTTGTAGCTTTGATGTGTTACACCATTGCATTAGTACATCAATTGCAGTTCTTGATCAAGCCTCTGTGTCAGGTCGACTGTCTCCTTTGACCGAGATGAAAAGGTCATCAGCATAGGCCACTGCCCCAAGTACTGCATTGCTGGTCTCTAGTGCATTTAGCAAAGGATCCATGTTGACATCCCAGAAAATGAGGCCACAGACGGAACCCTGTGGACATACATTGGTTATCTGTTTGAACACTACAGCACGAGGCACAGTGATCCTAGCAACCCTTATCGCGGCAATAATCCTTGAAACAACCGTATAGCGAAGCCGGATGCTCCGTGTCCCTTAATTGAGAGAAGAGAGCCGGCCACAGGTTGTCAAAGGTGCCGGATATATCCACTGTGACTCCCGGAATGTAATGTCGTGCGGATGAGAGATCAGTATTGGCAACCTTATTGATGGCATCTGCTGTTTGTTTGCCTTTACAAAACCCGAACTGCAAGTTGCTCATCCCGCACGACATTCTATGGCTCGACAGCCTACGAACAAGTAGCTTTTTAAAGGCATTACCCGGGACGTCAAGTAGACGTACAGGTCGGTACGATTTTGGTAAGGACGAGTGTTTGTCAGGGTCCTTTCTAATAGTCACAATTTCTGCAGTTTTCCATCTGGATGGAACATGTTAAACCTCGAGGTAGCAATTGTATATAGTTGTGAGATATGGTGCAATTTCGTGGGCCAGGTGCTGCAGTATTTCTGCAGTGATAGCTTCTGGTCCTCCAACTTTTTTCTTTGCAAACTAGTACACGGCGTTCTTCAGGTCCGGAGAGAAGGGGTAAATGTCCATCTCGGTCACGTACAAGTCCGTGTGCACCTGCCTGATCTCTGCTCGGTTATCTGTATCTTCAGCAGGATTCTTAGGAAGGAGCACCTCGAGGAGCTGCTCAGCCGTGTTTTTCCAGTCATTCGTCACTTTGTCTGTGTCAGCTACTTTCGCAGGCGATAGTAGCGTTGGAGAATGCATCTTCTCTCTCACCATCTTGTACAGGAGTCCCAAAGGGTCAAGCAGCAAATGTGCATTGACAAAGTCCTCCCAACTTTTCAGTCGGTGGTTGGTCAAGGTTTCTTGAAATGTGTGCTTTAGCCTTGTGTAGTTTGTTAAATGGAATTGTTGCACCTCCTGGCTGGTAGTGATACGATGACAGCCGTCTTTATAGACACAACCTGTGCTTCTACCGCCCGGGCCACGTCACAGTTGTGATCGGCCAGCTCTGAAGGTGAACAGTTCTCCTCTAGCTGGTCCCAAATGGCTCTCCCGTAATCTGACATTGAAATCCAGTCATCCGTTGACCACCTTGTACAATTGAAAATTCAATTAGGTTACGATCACTTGTGGTCAATCCATGTAGTACATGCCAATTCACCACTCTTTTCCTATGTTCTCTGTGTTTAGGGTTGCATCTAACACAGATGTAACTCCTGCTCCACTTCTATAAGTTGGTGGATTACCTGGCATGTTCTCCACCTGCAAATGTTTCTCCATAATTAGGTCCTCAAGTGAAATACCACGGGAATCTTGTGTCCGACAATACCGTAATGGTGATTTAGCATTGCTATTGATTGCTGTTATTACTAACTTACCTCTGAAATGCTCCTGACCTGAGATAGGTGGTTTGAAAATGAGCTATGTGTCCTCTGAACTGACAGTATACATTAACCAAGTACCAGTTGGTATTCATCAGGTTGACCTCAACAACTGTTACCTGTGAAGTACATAATTGAGTTGTGACTGTTGTTTTAATTAGCTTGTTAATTATTACTATAGCGGACAATGGATTGTCTCCAGTATTTATTACTTGTGCCGTCACAGGAAAGCCAGTACGTCTGCCATAGGAAGAATGAGGTTCCTGCATTAATATAATATCTACCTCGTTTTCCTCAACGAGTAACAGTGAACCTACGCATTGAATTAATTTGGAAAATTTTGAACATAGTTATGGTTGTCTGGTATAATAATGGCTATCCGGCCATTTCTGCTAAGGATTGCAACTAGTCCTTCCATACATGATCACAATTTCCATTATATATTTTCAATATCAAATACCCTCCCTTGTCTTCTGTACATTTTATGCACTAAGAGTAGTAACTCCACATACTCAAAAGGTAAGTTTGCTGATGCCAAGAGGATGCAATCTGCATCCTGCAGAGCTGGAAAGGTAATTCTCCTACCATTCGGATGCCCATTGCGAACAAGTTGCCTTAGAGCCCCCATTAAGAATGACGGCTCTTCCCGTGTCTATAATCTAATTTCTCCATCCCCGGTGGGCAATCTCTGTACGTATATACAACATTTGGTGCCGGATCGACACTCCTAGAGGAATCTTGTGAGGTAGGATCTGAGGATATCGACTGCCACGTCCCTACACCAGCCACTAGCTGATCTACATTTTCATCGGCTAATTCCCTTCTACTGGTATTGGTCGCCGCAGCAGACACCAGGTTCTTTCCTTCTTGTTCGCATCTCGACACTGGAACCGCAGCCCCAGTGTCTTCCGATTTGTTCGATGTCCCAGGCGTCGCTTCCAATTTCTCCACATTGACCAGCATCAGCTCTGCTTCTTCTTGCCAGGACTGTGACGCTGTTGGCTGCAGCACACATTGCCCCAGCCTCGCCTTCACCACCCATCATACCATTGGCCTCTCCCATCTGCAACAGAAAGAAACGTTGCACAGCCCCTGCCACCATGCTGCATCCCTCGCTACTTTACTGGGAGATTTGTATGCTTTCTTTTTAGCGTCCTTACTACGAGTCTGCTTAGTCAGTTTGCTGTACGTCTCTGTAAGAGTGTGTTGCATGTGTTACACTCCTTTTTGAGAGTGTAACATGTTCTCATTCTGTATTTGCATGGGATGCAGATCTGTGGAGAGGATTGTTTTGAACAGTTCTTTTTCTTGTGGCCGTCCTCGCCTCAGTGTGTAGAAATTGGTTTTCTTATTTGAGAGTATTTGGATCTGTGTCCATAGTCCTGAAACTTTGTGCACTTTGCAACCGCGGTATAACCCTTAATGGAGACAGAACTATAGCCAATGTATAATCTATTGTTACGTATGATTATTTTTCTTAGCTGTTGTGCAACCTCAGGTACATGGTGCCCCATAGGTCAGTCTCACAGACCAGTTTTCAATTCTAACTTGAATTTTTGAATGAAATCTGATGTAGCCATTAGGTCTTCGTACATATTGCTTTTAGAGACAGTTGTTTATGGCATCATGTGTCATATTCATTGGCTTGTCATAAATCATCATAAGGGTGTGTCATTTTTGGGGTTTTCACAGTTAAAATGTTCTTTATATTTGACATTGTTCATCAATTTATCCGAATCCCCCTGAGAGGCAACTTCTACTATTAATACATTCTTAGTCACTGTATTTATGCGCATTTTGTCTTTCATCCGATTAATGCTCTTTTCAAAATACTCTTCAGCCTTTTTTAATGTTGTCCTCACATTCCGGATTAACAAACACGGTCGGGACGATCTTTTCAACATTTGTTTTAATTACCTCCTGTACTGTCTGTCGGGTAGTCAGTGCAGCAGTAAATGCAGCATATGTTGTCACTTGTTTCTGTAATTCTTCTCGTAGTCTGACATTCTCTGCTGTATCTTCAATGTATTTTCCTTTGAGGCGAGCATTTGTTAATGCCCAAGTTGGAATCGCCTCCATCAAGACCCTTGTCAGTTCTGCCCTAATTTTCCCATGCTGCACACTCCATTTGAAGAGACGAAGCACTTGGACATGGCAATCACCAATGGACATAGACAGCAAAGACTCAGTTCTTGTCAGACAGTAAGCAGTTATGTACTCAAGCCCTTTCTGCAAAGCAGACATTCCGGCCATTTACAATGTGGAAATAGTTGTAGACAGGTTTGGGTATACTTCACTGGCATCAGCCATCATTCTTGATACCCTCTTCAACATTTGTGATGTAAAGGCTCCCCTGTACAAAATGTCTTTACTGTGTGTATGGATCTCTCTGCTGTAACTGGTTTCTTCTGGCTTTGCAAACAGCCTGTGTTTGTTTATACAGACTTTGAGCAGGCACTCAAGTTGCATTTAGCAGTAATATCACCCAGGCGTCCTTGAAGATATGATTCTTTATCTGGATATTGCTCTGGTATGGGGATCAGAATTTTGTAAACTTTGTTACCTCCCTGTCCAAGTATGTAGCTCTCGTAACCAGTCACGTGTTCCACTAACAAGAGAAGACTAATAGTTGTCGGAGTCCGTCCCTATTGTCTTAGGCTCTCGAATCTTTCCTGTGCGACCATACCATAGTGTATCACCCTCCTCAGGGCATCCCTCTGGATTCTCTATCAAGCCAGTAGGTGGGATGACAGCGCCACTATGCACTGTTGAAAAAACTGTGGGTATTGGCATACAGGCTGGGAGTTCCAAACAGAGAGTCCAATAGTACGGAGTATGCTTAAATATCTTGGTGGGTCTCGACTTGTGTCAAAGAAGAATAGGTAGCGCTTAACCAATTCATTTTCATCTAGGGTCATGGATTGTTGAGGATAATATAAAAAGATGAATTTGGAAATGTTTGACTCTGTAACTACAAAATATAAACGCATTTCCAAAATCATCATAGCAAACGGGCAGGCCAGTATCTTGAGTTCTCTTTCCTTTGTGTGCAGTATTATAATTTTGCAGCTATCTGGAATCATTCTATCCAAGACCAACATGTATACCCATTGCATTACAATAGTGATCCTCTTTAATATCTTTTCTAGGACCCTCCTACTTGTGATCACCTTGGGAGGGGTGTATCCTAGTTTTTCTGGAAAATAAATGGTTCTTAATTCTTCTCTTAACGTGGCAAGAGTCTTATCTTCTATCAATTCCGTGAAGTCAGGTCTGTTATCAAAATGAAAGGTTTTAGAGAACTCCAATGAACTCCAGTCCAGGAATATGAACTCAGAAGAGTACAGATTAAAAATTTTCCCCTCTCATATCCTAAAAAGGTTCACATTTGCTTTCTCCTGAAGTATTTTTAGTTTTTTACCCGAGGAGTTCTTCCAAGCTTATAGGAATAGGAGATATGAAATTGTCTTCTGAGCAAACCTACAGTGTTTGTTATGCAAACTGTGTCTGGATGGTTACGTGTCTTCCCTATGGTTGTCACTTTCCAACAACCTGCTTCCTCATTTACTGTCGGATGACCCCAGTGTCTGTAAGCTCCATGCATCTCTCATAATTGGTTAGGTGACAGTTGGGCTGATCTGATGTACTTGAGAACTCTCAGTGCACATTGCTGTTTACAAGCGGAGATCTCTCCCTCAAGCCTTGGAAGGTATGTTTTGCTAATCTCTGCATCACCATGATCATGAACGAGTAAACCAGAAACTACAAATTCAAATCTACTGATTTCTTCAAAGATCCGTCATACAGGCAGTAAGAGTTCACTAGAAATTATTCTGATAATTTTCCAGGTATATTTCTTGGTAAAGTGTTGTGACATCATATGGAATAGGTCCTAGCCAATATGGTGGCACAAATCATCATGACTTGCTCATAATCTAATGCATAAACTTTGTCATCATGTTCATTGTCAAATGTGAAAAGACATAAGTGACCAGAATAGTAGACTTTTCTCAAACCTCCTATAATTTCCTTGTATTATTTCCAACTATTTTGAAATGGGTCATCTTTTTCTCTGGCTTTTTGCATGCATCTCCTTAAATGTGTCCACTCCCATACAAAACTAAGCCTTCTGAGGTCTTTTGCTGAGATTCCAGGAGTGATGCGGTGTACTGCCATACCTAAGTATTCGTGCACCTTTGTTACAGTACAAGGTTGTATGCATCTGGGTAATGTTGAGAAACCCGAGCATTCAGTGGCATGCTCTCATCAAATAGAATTTGTAATATTTTCCCATAAACTTTATCAGTGTCAATTTTAACAGTGTATGTATTGATCCCAAGACTGCAGACATCTTTAATTGCATTGTCCATATAAGGAGGACACTTGTCCTCTGGAAGGATTAAACACTCTGGAATTTCTTTTCTTATAGGAGACAGTAGGTGCGCATCTGGTATTCGTGGATGTGTTCCTCATAGTTTCATAGGTACAGTGAAAGTCCGCCAGTTGGCACTGAGGCAGTTGCTGTCCCGATGGGTGAGGCGTGGGCAAGTGTGGCGAGGGGCGGCACAGTTCCTGCTGCTGACGCACTGCCTCCAGGCAAAGCAGCGTTCAAAACTTGATACAAATAGTTTCATAGGTACATTACTTATCCATATTTATTTTACATACAAAAACTCACTTAGTAACACTTTATCGTGGGCTTTCTAATGACTAAACAGTGCCCTCCCTGGGGCACTCCCAGAGAGTTGCCCGTCCCTAGGCAATGAGGAGGCAGGCCGCTACTACCTAACAGAAACCACTGAATAGATACATTAACTCTTTCCACCACCCATTATGAGCAACTAACTACTACATGTATTCACAAATAACTATTTACACATAAATTGAAAAACAAAATTCACCTCCTCATCTTGTGTTTCGATTCTTAAATTTACACACATGATTTATTCAGGGAGGTGCTGTCCCTCGAACGCCGAGCATACTTCCGAATGGTGTAACTAAGAAATAGAAAGCACATTTTTCAGACAATTGTTATCCCATTGAGTCCTTTCTTAGCACTTCTCAGTGGCCTTACCCCAGGCAGTCCGACAATAGTCGCCGTTTCCTGGGTCACACTTATTGGGTCCCATTTATCTTAACATAATCAATACAAAATGGTGTCCTGTCATGTAAATTTCAGTTTCTCCTTAGGTATAATCGCTGAGCCACTAGACAATGCGTTCGCCAGTTTATAGAATGTTTTAAAGTTGTTTTCAGTCTTCAATATGTCAACAATGTCGTGTTGGTAGGAGCTGCCTGTCCTCTGAGGCTACTTGTTCATATATCGGAGCACTGCATGCTCTGCAGTACCTTTTTGGGACCCACAGTCACACTACGGCAAAGGTTTCTACCCGGTGTAAGTAAACCGGTTAGGATCCATGGCCAGTCAGAAAGTGTATGATGCCCTGAGAGGGCACCATAATCTTATTCTTTGAATGTGGAACATCTGGAAAGAAAGTATGTTCTCTCCAACCCGTCTCAGACCAATCCCATTCCTCCTGTCATATATTTAATATCTGTTACTTTATTGCCTCGATGCTAGTGTGAGGTGCACCGATTATATCACGATCACGTCCAGTGTGCTATTTCTGTAACCAATAAAAGGCAGCCTGCTGTCAAATGATCAAATCGAGTGGACACACAACCCATAACAACCAACAGGGCATCTTTTGGGCTGGAGCCAAAAGCACCTACACATCTTAGTAAAACTTTTCTTTGGACTCTCCTGACTGCCAGAGCCAGCCTTGGCGTTGTTAGTCTGTGGGCCCACACACTTGCTCCATAGGAGCTAATAAACAATTGTGGTTTGTATGGATCTGTTTCACCAGCAGGTGAAAGTGCCGTTGTCCAACAGAGCCAAGGATTTAGCTGCTATTTGTTCTGTATGTGCACCAAAATTCCAACGTTCATCTAAATGCACCCCCGTCCAGTTGTAAAGTGGACACCATTGTAGGGGACCTGATCTTTCCCTCACCAGTTTGTAGAGGCCGCCCAACAGGTCCATCCCCATCTCGTCTCTAACAAGTTGTTCCCACGATTGCTGTCTGGTCTTCTGTACGTCTGTAAATGATAATGTCTTTCTTCCTGGACAGAGCTCCCCCGATAGTTGCTCCGTGCCCGCCCCACAGCCCGTTTGACTGCGGTCAGTTCTGGGGACCACGGAGTTGGCTGCCTGTGGACATACCTTGCGCCACGAGGAACTGCCAAAGCAATAGCCGTCTCCATAGAAGTTACCAAGTCTCCCACTGCTGCATTCACATTCTCTATCTCCTCCTCTGAAGGACTGAACTGCTGCGCCAGTCAGTCCCAGTCAGTTTTTGAGTAGATGTACCTTTCTTCCCAGTTTCCAGTACCTTCCAAGGCCACAGTGCCGTATCTGAAAATTATACAGTTATGGTCACTGATAGCGAGATTTTCAACAACTCTCCAGTTAATTACATGGGGCACTGCACTAATACTTGCTAAGGTGACATCTATATTGGAGACAGCACCCGCCCTACCTGAAAAAGTAGGTGGGTGACCAGGCTGATTTAAAAGTTCCTAGTGTGTCTCCATAATTACATTTTCAAGCTCAGAGCCCCGCTCATCTAGCTTCACACTGTGCCATAATGGGACCTACCATTGGCATCCATACATACAATATAGTCTGTCCTGCTAATGTTCTTAGAATCCAGTTCACCTGATGTGAGAAAACTACAATATGTAGTTAAAACTGGCAGTAAACCTTAACCATAAATAAACTCTGTGACATCAAATTAAATTGAAGCACTGTTATATGTTCATTACAAAACTGCATTACAACAGTCATTTTAATCAACTTATTGAATATCACAATAGCACTCACGGGGTGCTCCCCAGGGAAGAACACCTGCGCGGCTGTTGGAAATCCCGGGACTCAACCTGCACAGGAGCCTGGCTTTTGTATCATGAGGATGTCCGACCTCTCTTCCTCTACCATTTCCTGTAGTTCATGCTTAACCGTATGGATTCGCATGGCATTAATCTCTAACATTTCATGTCTCCCCATTATCCGGGGGGATGAAAAACATGCAGGCGGCTAGCGGGCAATGAATTTGATAGATCACATACGTTTCTACCATACATTTTGACGATATCTTTAAAGATTTTCTCGACATCAAATTTACGGCCCCTTCTAGCATACACCTGCTCTACTAAGATTTTGTTTTTATTCGGTCTTTGACTGAATATTTGCCGCCTCTAATTGAATACAGTCAACGTCCTCCGAGGCTGGGTATGTAGTGTCTTCCCCGTAACTACGTTCCTTTCGAACAAGCTGCCTCAGAGCCACTGTTAACAATGCGGGCTCTTCCAACCTTGATAGACGTAACGTGTCAGCAGAATTCTTATATATGCTACCAGGACCAACTACATTCTACAATCTACCATTATCAGTTTTATTTACAATATTTGCATCTGTCGGACCAATTGCAGCACCAAGTCTTGTAGGGCCAAACCTCTTTATCTCCCCATCTTGTTTTTGGAGTTCTCGTTCTGCAAACTGTTCCACCTCTGGTCAGCCGGCTCGTAGCTGCTTCCACATCGACGTCAGTCTGGACGCCGAAATTCACCATCGGACAGCTGGTGGACCCTGAAGGATCATCGGAACTCGCAAGTGAACCCGTGGATAGAGCTCTACTGATTAGCCTACCCCTTTCTGCATCCCTTTTCGCTTAGCTTTGGCATTTCTTTCTAGGTGCTTTAAGGGTCACCATAATTGGTTCATTGAATTAGTCTATCGAGAATCATTTTGTAGGTGGGGCAGTCCTTCGGTCCTCCACAAGTTTAACCTCTCTTTTTACACGGTATATAATCCGGAGGCCTGTCTTTATTTGCACAGTCGTTCGTCTCAAGCCCCTACTGCCCACAATGGACACATACATCCTGAGCTTCACCACAATACTTGTTTGTATGATTTAGATCTTGTCGCGTGGTACATGGAGGAACTGCCAAATAGTCTTTAATATTGAGTACTCAGTAGCCAGTGTACAATCTGCGTATTCTCATCAGGACCTTCCATAATTCTGGTGACACCTCAATGATATAATGAACTGTTAGTTTCTCTTGTGGACCTATTTTAAATCTTAACTTGAACTGACTGTCAAATTCTTCCCTTGTAATCGAACATCAAAATTGTGAGTGTATACGGCATCCAATAAGCTGTCCGCAGACATGAATTTAAGTATGTCATGCAAACACATTAGAGGTCGTCTCTTTAATGGAGGTCCACACTTTACTTTTTGTAACAGCTGGTTCGTTAGTGTTCTTTTTTCTTTTGCTATTCTCCTGAGAGGCTGTTTCAACTATTAATACGTTTTTGGGTGTCTCGACATTGTTAATTTTAATCTTATTACATTTTGGATCAATACATTTTTGAAGTGCCATCTCCACAGTTCGAAGATCTTCACACGTCTTGGGTTTTTCTGTATTGTCTCTTTAGCCGTCAGCACTTTTCCCACCGGGGGACTTGCAATCGTGGCATGTGTTCGAGCACCTACTGGTTGGCTTCTGAACTGTTCATTCACCTTCTCCAACTCCATATTTCTCCCTTCTAGTTGTGAATTAACCATTACCTATCTAGCTACACAATACCTAATATGGTTTATTGCATAGTTGCTTATCTTCCCACTTTTGATGCAAGAATCTACAAACTTTAAAAACTCCGCATGTCATTCTGCGACAGTAATATTCACTTCTAGCTATGCATCCGCCTCGAGCACATTATCACTGTCTTGATTTTCGGCCATGATGAGTATATAAGAGAGTGAAAAATGAAGGCCCGTCTCTTTCCCCAGTCCTGCCTCTGTGGCATGAGGGGAGGCTACATGCAGCTCGCCCACCAGTCCCACCCGTTGACTAGGAGCTTTCAGGAACTGAACTACTAGGTTTAGCAACTACTAGGTTTAGCACACCTTGGGCACAGCGTAGTAGTCCTCTTCAGTGACTGCATCAACAAAGTATTGACCCGCTGCCTTACTGACGAATACTGCCCGCATCATCCTGACGTCCTTGAAGATATGATTCTGTACTGGATATTGGTCTGTTATGGGGATCAGAATTTTGCAAACTTGGTTGTCTCCCTGTCCAATTATGTAGCTCTTCAAACCAGCCATGTTCCACTAACAATTGGAGAGCAATTGTTATTAGTGTCCATCCCTTTTGTCTTAGGCCCTCGAATCATCCTGTGTGACCATACCATAATGTATCACACTCCTCAGGGCACCCCTGTGGATTCACAATCAAACTAGTAGGTGGGATGACAGTGCCACTATGAACTGTTCAAAAAACCTGTGGGTATGAGCATACTGGCTGGGAGTTCCGATTAGAGAGTCCAAGAACGAAAAGAACTTATATGAGTGTGACACAAATTCCAAGAGGAAAAATCAATACTACAATGTATGCTTAAAAGTTTTAATGCGTTGCAACTGGTGTCAGAGAAGAATAGAAAGCTCTTAACAAATTTCCTTTCATCTAGAGTCATAGATTGCTGAGGATAGTAGGGAAATATGAATTTGGAAATGTTTGACTCTGTGACTACAAAATACATCCGCATTCCCAACACCACCATAGCTAATTGACAGGGCAGTATTTTTAACTCTCTTTCTTTTGCATAAAGTATTATAATTCTCCAGCTATCTGGAAAACTCTTATCTGCCAACAACTTGCATGTGTCTTAATTTACAATATTGATTCTATTTAATATCTCTTCTAGGACCCTCCTACTCGTGCCTCCATTGGGAGGGGTGTATCCTAATTTTTGAGGACAGTAAATGGGTCTTAATTCCTCTCCTTACGCGGCAAGAGTCTTACCTACTATCAGTTCTGTGTAGTCAAGTCTGTAATCAAAATAAAGGTTTTACAGAATTCTACTAAACTCCAATGTAGGAACGTGAGCTCAGAAGAGTCCACATTATCAATTTTCCCTCCCATATCCAAAAAGGAGATATGAAATTGTCTTTTGAGCAAGCCTACAGTGTTTGTTTTGCAAACTGTGTCTGGATGGTTACGTGTCTTCCCTATGGTTTTCACTTTCCAACAACCTGCTTCCTCATCTACTGTGGGATATTCCAGTGTCATTAGGTGCCATGTAACTCTGATAGTTGGTTAGGTGACAGTTGGGCTGCTCTGATATAGTTGAGAATCCGTGCTGCACATTGGTGATTAGAAGAGGAGATATCCCCCTCAAGCGATTGAAGGTATGTTTTGCTAATCCCTACATCATAATGATTGTGAATGAGTATACCATAAACTATAGATTAAAATCTACTGATTTCTTCAAACAGAGAGTTTCCTAACATCTCAAAAGATCCATCATAGATACTGTAAATATTCACTAGAAATTGTTCTGATAATTTTCCAGGTATATTTCTTCGTAAGGTGTTGTGAGACCAGATGGAAAAGGTCCTAGCCATTTTGGTGCCACAAATCATTATGACTTGCTCATAACCTATTGCATAAACGTTGTCGTCATGTTCATTGTCAAATGTGAAAAGACACAAGAGACCAGAATAGAAGACTTTTCTCAAACCCCATATAATTTATTGTATTCTTTCCAACTATTCTGAAATGGGTCATTTTTTTCTCTGGCTTTTTTGCATACATCTCGTTAAATGTGTCCAATCTCGTGTGAAACAGAGCCTTCTTAAATCTTCTGCTGAAATTCCAGGAGTGATGCAGGATACTGCCATACCTAAGTATTCATGCACCTTTGTGACAGTTTCAAGTACAATGTTGTGTGGATCTTGGTAATGTTGAGAAACCCGGGGATTCTGTGGGATGCTCTCATCAGATAGAGTTTGTAATATTTTCCCCTAAACTTTCTCAGCATCAATTTTAACAGTGTAACTATTGATTCCTAGACTGCGGAGACCTTTAACTGCGTGAGCCATGTAAGGGGGACACGTGTCCTCTGGAAGGATTAAATACACTCAAATTTCCTTTCTGGTAGGAAACTGCAGATGAGCATCAGGTATTCGAGGATGTCTTCCTCGTTTCATAGGTACAGTGAGAGTCCGCCAGTTGGCACTGAGGCCGTAGCTGTCCCCCCCCGTGAGGTGTGGATGAGTGTGGCGACGTGTTGCACAATGCCCGCCGTTGAAACGCAGGTGCCAAGATAATCGGTGTTCAAAACTTGATACATGGTAACTAAAAAAGGTGTGTGTGAATGTAAGATATTACACCCATTTCTTTAAAATCCTACTCCACTCGAGCCACTGCAATGATTCATTTCTTTTCTGAATGCCTGGTTTACTTTTCCTTGACCCAGCTATTATTGTTTCACTGAATTTTGATATTTCTACAAAGGATTTAACTAGCAATATGCTGTTGTGTAGTAATGTGGCTATCTACCATCAACCTAAAATTTTTCCATCACTTTGTGTATGGAATAATACAGCTTTGTAAAATTACAAAAATGTGATGATAATGATCTTACCTGCTGCTGGTGCTTTCAAATTCAGCCAGTGTATGTTTAGCTAATATCTGTTCTACAGATGATCAGTTTTTTTACATGTACCCAAATATTTTACTGTTTGGTAAGTGGGTGTTGTTCTATTATACAGAGAACAAACAAATTTTGCTATCAATGTCGAAGCTGGTAAGCTTGTTGAATCAAGGAAAAGCAACATAAAAATGGCGGCCAATCAGAGAAAAATGTGAGTACGTGTGTCTACATACCGAGTACTTGCTATGCTAAATAGAGCACAGATGGCTAATTCATCTGAAGTTAATTTCTTACACTGAATAGTCAACACTGGGCAAAATAACATCCAAAACCGATAATGACGGACAGGAGCTTTTTATGATGTGTAACGGGTAAAGCTTAACTATTAAATTAGTTATGCTGGAAGTATCACAGTATCAATTTGTTGGCGTAGTAAACTGGAGTATATAAACAGCGACGTAGTTAGGCAGTTAACGTGAGGTAACAAGAGGCAAAATGTTCTTAATAATTAAATCTAGAAGGCAATGTGTTTCAATTTTTGATAATGCATAGATAATATCAATGAAACATTATGCTGAACACTTACATTGCAGCTTTCAACTGACTAAAACATAATATGAACTGACTTTAAAACACTTGTTTATCAAGTTTTATTACTACAGTAAAACTTTCTTTTAAGACACTCTTTAAGGGTCTGCAGGTAAAATGTGAAAAGTCTTAAATGATAAGCAATTTTTGTTTCCATAGTGCCTGCTTTTGCAGGAAGTAAGGTTGATATGCAACTACATAAAGCATTTTGCATTTCCAGATAATATAGAAATAATTAAATGCAGCAATAGAATCAAAATTAAATTATTTCATACAGTAAAATAGTAACTGTTGTTTGTGAGGGCAGAAATGACACATTTTTATAAATTTTTGAATTTTCTACTTCTTCAGTATGCACTGTTTGCTTAAGCACAGAGTTGACTGTAGGGGTAATCATACAGTCTATGAATACCCCTACAGGTCACATCACCAGTTGTTTGCACATTCTGTGGCCCAAGGCATCAGTGAATTCACTACCAAGCTCCTTCAAATCACTTGTAGTATGATCCCGGCCTTGTTACAAGGAAATTTATCCTACTGGAAGTTGCGACTGCCATCAGGGAGGCCATCGAGGTGGAGGTGGTCCACAATCATTTTCACACAGTCCTCAGCTGTCTGCTGTGTTCAATTACTGTTATAAGTCCCGCAGAAGCACAGGCAAATGTCCCTCATAGAATAGTACTGCCCTTACCAGCTTGAGTCAGTGGCTTGGTACATGTTTCACGCAAACGTTTGCACAGACGAAAGCGTATCTCAATAAAACCACTGACCGCGTCTAGCAAAACATCGTGATTTGTCCATATGTGTGACATTTTTCCACTGATCTACATAGAATGTCCCATGATTCTGTGCCCACAGCAATCATTTAATGGTGATTTCATTAGGTTACTGAGGGACCGTGCGTACTGTCTGCTGCAGAGAGCTATGTCCAACAATATGCACTGGACAGTTTGCGCCATAATGCTTGTGCCTGCAGGAACATTGTAATCCTTTGTCAATTGCTGCCTATCCTGCTTTACTGAGTGGGCAACCTCTGACCGCCATGTTCTGTGGTGAGATATGCAGTGCCAACACCTTCTTATCGCCTACTTGTGGTCCTCTGTGACCTTCGATCACTTTGCATTGAAGCTACTGAGAAGAGCAAGGAGACAAAAGCAACCTGCCTTTTCCAAACATGTTTATATTGGCAGATTTCCTCATTTGTGGCCCGTATCATGACTAGAATGGTTCACCATTCTTCTGTGCCCTTCTTGAAGTACTTGAGCTGGCAGACGCACCAGTCCACAACAGTGGTTTTCGTCAGACGTACGAGAGTTTGCCTGTTGGCACTGAGGGAGTTGCCGTCCCACATGTGAGTCGTGGGCGTGTGTGGCGAGGACCAGCAGAATTCCCGCCGTTGAGGTGCAGGTGCCAGGAAA